>NW_027288759.1:307769-615539 GCF_037038585.1 Patagioenas fasciata | reverse complement strand
CTAACCCCAAATCTAAACCTAAAATCTAAACCTAACCCCAAATCTAAACCTAAAATCTAAACTTAACCCCAAATCTAAACCTAACTCCAAATCTAAATCTCAAATCTAAACCTAACCCCAAATCTAAACCTAACCCCAAATCTAAACCTAACCCCTAATCTAAACCTAAAATCTAAACCTAACCCCAAATCTAAACCTAACATCTAAAACTAACCCCAAATCTAAACCTAACCCCAAATCTAAACCTAAAATCTAAACCTAACCCCAAATCTAAACCTAAAATCTAAACCTAACCCCAAGTCAAAACCTAACCCCAAATCTAAACCTAAAATCTAAACCTAACCCCAAATCCAAACCTAAAATCTAAACCTAACCCCAAATCTAAACCTAACCCCAAATCTAAACCTAAAATCTAAACCTAACCCCAAATCTAAACCTAACCCCAAATCTAAACCTAAAATCTAAACCTAACCCCAAATCTAAACCTAAAATCTAAACCTAACCCCAAATCTAAACCTAACCCCAAATCTAAACCTAAAATATAAACCTAACCCCAAATCTAAACCTAAAATCTAAACCTAACCCCAAATATAAACCTAAAATCTAAACCTAACCCCAAATATAAACCTAAAATCTAAACCTAACCCCAAATCTAAACCTAACCCCAAATCTAAACCTAAAATCTAAACCTAACCCCAAATCTAAACCTAAAATCTAAACCTAACCCCAAATCTAAACCTAAAATCTAAACCTAACCCCAAATCTAAACCTAAAATCTAAACCTAACCCCAAATCTAAACCTAACCCCAAATCTAAACCTAAAATCTAAACCTAACCCCAAATCTAAACCTAACCCCAAATCTAAACCTAAAATCTAAACCTAACCCCAAATCTAAACCTAACCCCAAATCTAAACCTAAAATCTAAACCTAACCCCAAATCTAAACCTAAAATCTAAACCTAACCCCAAATCTAAACCTAACCCCAAATCTAAACCTAAAATCTAAACCTAACCCCAAATCTAAACCTAAAATCTAAACCTAACCCCAAATCTAAACCTAAAATCTAAACGTAACCCCAAATCTAAACCTAACCCCAAATCTAAACCTAACCCCAAATCCAAACCTAAAATCTAAACCTAACCCCAAATCTAAACCTAAAATCTAAACCTAACCCAAAATCTAAACCTAAAATCTAAACCAAAAATCTAAACCTAACCCCAAATTTAAACCTAAAATCTAAACCTAACCCCAAATCTAAACCTAAAATCTAAACCTAACCCCAAATCTAAACCTAAAATCTAAACCTAACCCCAAGTCTAAACCTAACCCCAAATCTAAACCTAAAATCTAAACCTAACCCCAAATCCAAACCTAAAATCTAAACCTAACCCCAAATCTAAACCTAACCCCAAATCTAAACCTAAAATCTAAACCTAACCCCAAATCTAAGCCTAAAATCTAAACCTAACCCCAAATGTAAACCCAAGCCCAAATCTTAACCTAAAATCTAAACCTAACCCCAAATCTAAACCTAAAATCTAAACCTAACCCCAAATCTAAACCTAAAATCTAAACTTAACCCCAAATCTAAACCTAACTCCAAATCTAAATCTCAAATCTAAACCTAACCCCAAATCTAAACCTAACCCCAAATCTAAACCTAACCCCTAATCTAAACCTAAAATCTAAACCTAACCCCAAATCTAAACCTAACATCTAAAACTAACCCCAAATCTAAACCTAACCCCAAATCTAAACCTAAAATCTAAACCTAACCCCAAATCTAAACCTAAAATCTAAACCTAACCCCAAGTCAAAACCTAACCCCAAATCTAAACCTAAAATCTAAACCTAACCCCAAATCCAAACCTAAAATCTAAACCTAACCCCAAATCTAAACCTAACCCCAAATCTAAACCTAAAATCTAAACCTAACCCCAAATCTAAACCTAACCCCAAATCTAAACCTAAAATCTAAACCTAACCCCAAATCTAAACCTAAAATCTAAACCTAACCCCAAATCTAAACCTAACCCCAAATCTAAACCTAAAATATAAACCTAACCCCAAATCTAAACCTAAAATCTAAACCTAACCCCAAATATAAACCTAAAATCTAAACCTAACCCCAAATATAAACCTAAAATCTAAACCTAACCCCAAATCTAAACCTAACCCCAAATCTAAGCCTAAAATCTAAACCTAACCCCAAATGTAAACCCAAGCCCAAATCTTAACCTAAAATCTAAACCTAACCCCAAATCTAAACCTAAAATCTAAACCTAACCCCAAATCTAAACCTAAAATCTAAACTTAACCCCAAATCTAAACCTAACTCCAAATCTAAATCTCAAATCTAAACCTAACCCCAAATCTAAACCTAACCCCAAATCTAAACCTAACCCCTAATCTAAACCTAAAATCTAAACCTAACCCCAAATCTAAACCTAACATCTAAAACTAACCCCAAATCTAAACCTAACCCCAAATCTAAACCTAAAATCTAAACCTAACCCCAAATCTAAACCTAAAATCTAAACCTAACCCCAAATCTAAACCTAAAATCTAAACCTAACCCCAAATCTAAACCTAACCCCAAATCTAAACCTAAAATCTAAACCTAACCCCAAATCTAAACCTAAAATCTAAACCTAACCCCAAAACTAAACCTAACCCCAAATCTAAACCTAAAATCTAAACCTAACCCCAAATCTAAACCTAAAATCTAAACCTAACCCCAAATCTAAACCTAAAATCTAAACCTAACCCCAAATCTAAACCTAAAATCTAAACCTAACCCCAAATCTAAACCTAAAATCTAAACCTAACCCCAAATCTAAACCTAACCCCAAATCTAAACCTAAAATCTAAACCTAACCCCAAATCTAAACCTAACCCCAAATCTAAACCTAAAATCTAAACCTAACCCCAAATCTAAACCTAAAATCTAAACCTAACCCCAAATCTAAACCTAACCCCAAATCTAAACCTAAAATCTAAACCTAACCCCAAATCTAAACCTAAAATCTAAACCTAACCCCAAATCTAAACCTAAAATCTAAACGTAACCCCAAATCTAAACCTAACCCCAAATCTAAACCTAACCCCAAATCCAAACCTAAAATCTAAACCTAACCCCAAATCTAAACCCCAAATCTAAACCTAACCCCAAATCTAAACCTAAAATCTAAACCAAAAATCTAAACCTAACCCCAAATTTAAACCTAAAATCTAAACCTAACCCCAAATCTAAACCTAAAATCTAAACCTAACCCCAAGTCTAAACCTAACCCCAAATCTAAACCTAAAATCTAAACCTAACCCCAAATCCAAACCTAAAATCTAAACCTAACCCCAAATCTAAACCTAACCCCAAATCTAAACCTAAAATCTAAACCTAACCCCAAATCTAAACCTAAAATCTAAACCTAACCCCAAATCTAAACCTAACCCCTAATCTAAACCTAAAATCTAAACCTAACCCCAAATCTAAACCTAAAATCTAAACCTAACCCCAAATCTAAACCTAACCCCAAATCTAAACCTAAAATCTAAACCTAAGCCCAAATCTAAACCTAACCCCAAATCTAAAACTAAAATCTAAACCTAACCCCAAATCTAAACCTAAAATCTAAACCTAACCCCAAATTTAAATCTAACACCAAATCTAAACCTAAAATCTAAACCTAACCCCAAATCTAAACCTTACCCCAAATCTAAAACTAAAATCTAAACCTAACCCCAAATCTAAACCTAAAATCTAAACCTAACCCAAATCTAAACCTAAAATCTAAACCTAACCCCAAATCTAAACCTAAAATCTAAACCTAACCCCAAATCTAAACCTAAAATCTAAACCTAACACCAAATCTAAACCTAACCCCAAATCTAAACCTAAAATCTAAACTTAACCCCAAATCTAAACCTAAAATCTAAACCTAACCCCAAATCTAAACCTAACCCCAAATCTAAACCTAAAATCTAAACCTAACCCCAAATCTAAACCTAAAATCTAAACCTAACCCCAAGTCTAAACCTAACCCCAAATCTAAACCTAAAATATAAACCTAACCCCAAATCTAAACCTAACCCCAAATCTAAACCTAAAATCTAAACCTAACCCCAAATCTAACCCTAAAATCTAAACCTAACCCCAAATCTAAACCCCAAATCTAAACCTAACCCCAAATCTAAACCTAACTCCAAATCTAAACCTAAAATCTAAACCTAACCGCAAATCTAAACCTAACCCCAAATCTAAACCTAAAATCTAAACCTAACCCCAAATCTAAACCTTAAATCTAAACCTAAAATCTAAACCTAACCCCAAATTTAAACCTAAAATCTAAACCTAACCCCAAATCTAAACCTAAAATCTAAACCTAACCCCAAATCTAAACCTAAAATCTAAACCTAACCCCAAATCTAAACCTAACCCCTAATCTAAACCTAAAATCTAAACCTAACCCCAAATCTAAACCTAAAATCTAAACCTAACCCCAAATCTAAACCTAACCCCATATCTAAACCTAAAATCTAAACCTAACCCCAAATCTAAACCTAAAATCTAAACCTAACCCCAAATCTAAACCTAAAATCTAAACCTAACCTAAAATCTAAACCTAACCCCAAATCTAAACCTAAAATCTAAACCTAACCCCAAATCTAAACCTTAAATCTAAACCTAAAATCTAAACCTAACCCCAAATTTAAACCTAAAATCTAAACCTACCCCCAAATCTAAACCTAAAATCTAAACCTAACCCCAAATCTAAACCTAAAATCTAAACCTAACCCCAAATCTAAACCTAACCCCAAATCTAAACCTAAAATCTAAACCTAACCCCAAATCTAAACCTAAAATCTAAACCTAACCCCAAATCTAAACCTAAAATCTAAAACCTAACCCCAAATCTAAACCTAACCCCAAATCTAAACCTAACCCCAAATCTAAACCTAACCCCAAATCTAAACCTAAAATCTAATCCTAACCCCAAAGCTAAACCTTAAATCTAAACCTAAAATCTAAACCTAACCCCAAATTTAAACCTAAAATCTAACCTAACCCCAAATCTAAACCCCAAATCTAAACCTAACCCCAAATCTAAACATAACCCCAAATCTAAACCAAAAATCTAAACCTAAACCCAAATCTAAACCTAACCCCAAATCTAAACCCCAAATCTAAACCTAACCCCCAAATCTAAACCTAAAATCTAAACCTAACCCCAAATCTAAACCTAAAATCTAAACCTAACCCCAAGTCTAAACCTAACCCCAAATCTAAACCTAAAATCTAAACCTAACCCCAAATCCAAACCTAAAATCTAAACCTAACCCCAAATCTAAACCTAACCCCTAAACTAAACCTAAAATCTAAACCTAACCCCAAATCTAAACCTAAAATCTAAACCTAACCCCAAATCTAAACCTAACCCCAAATCTAAACCTAAAATCTAAACCTAACCCCAAATCTAAACCTAACCCCAAATCTAAACCTAAAATCTAAACCTAACCCCAAATCTAAACCTAAAATCTAAACCTAACCCCAAATCTAAACCTTACCCCAAATATAAACCTAAAATCTAAACCTAACCCCAAATCTAAACCTAAAATCTAAACCTAACCCCAAATCTAAACCTAAAATCTAAACCTAACCCCAAATCTAAACCTAAAATCTAAACCTAACCCCAAATCTAAACCTAAAATCTAAACCTAACCCCAAATCTAAACCTAACCCCAAATCTAAACATAAAATCTAAACCTAACCCCAAATCTAAACCTAAAATCTAAACCTAACCCCAAATCTAAACCTAACCCCAAATCTAAACCTAAAATCTAAACCTAACCCCAAATCTAAACCTAAAATCTAAACCTAACCCCAAATCTAAACCTAACCCCAAATCTAAACCTAAAATCTAAACCTAACCCCAAATCTAAAACTAAAATCTAAACCTAACCCCAAATCTAAACCTAACCCCAAATCTAAACCTAAAATCTAAACCTAACCCCAAATCTAAACCTAACCCCAAATCTAAACCTAAAATCTAAACCTAACCCCAAATCTAAACCTAAAATCTAAACCTAACCCCAAATCTAAACCTAAAATCTAAACGTAACCCCAAATCTAAACCTAACCCCAAATCTAAACCTAACCCCAAATCCAAACCTAAAATCTAAACCTAACCCCAAATCTAAACCTAAAATCTAAACCTAACCCAAAATCTAAACTAAAATCTAAACCAAAAATCTAAACCTAACCCCAAATTTAAACCTAAAATCTAAACCTAACCCCAAATCTAAACCTAAAATCTAAACCTAACCCCAAATCTAAACCTAAAATCTAAACCTAACCCCAAGTCTAAACCTAACCCCAAATCTAAACCTAAAATCTAAACCTAACCCCAAATCCAAACCTAAAATCTAAACCTAACCCCAAATCTAAACCTAACCCCAAATCTAAACCTAAAATCTAAACCTAACCCCAAATCTAAGCCTAAAATCTAAACCTAACCCCAAATGTAAACCCAAGCCCAAATCTTAACCTAAAATCTAAACCTAACCCCAAATCTAAACCTAAAATCTAAACCTAACCCCAAATCTAAACCTAAAATCTAAACTTAACCCCAAATCTAAACCTAACTCCAAATCTAAATCTCAAATCTAAACCTAACCCCAAATCTAAACCTAACCCCAAATCTAAACCTAACCCCTAATCTAAACCTAAAATCTAAACCTAACCCCAAATCTAAACCTAACATCTAAAACTAACCCCAAATCTAAACCTAACCCCAAATCTAAACCTAAAATCTAAACCTAACCCCAAATCTAAACCTAAAATCTAAACCTAACCCCAAGTCAAAACCTAACCCCAAATCTAAACCTAAAATCTAAACCTAACCCCAAATCCAAACCTAAAATCTAAACCTAACCCCAAATCTAAACCTAACCCCAAATCTAAACCTAAAATCTAAACCTAACCCCAAATCATAAACCTAACCCCAAATCTAAACCTAAAATCTAAACCTAACCCCAAATCTAAACCTAAAATCTAAACCTAACCCCAAATCTAAACCTAACCCCAAATCTAAACCTAAAATATAAACCTAACCCCAAATCTAAACCTAAAATCTAAACCTAACCCCAAATATAAACCTAAAATCTAAACCTAACCCCAAATATAAACCTAAAATCTAAACCTAACCCCAAATCTAAACCTAACCCCAAATCTAAACCTAAAATCTAAACCTAACCCCAAATCTAAACCTAAAATCTAAACCTAACCCCAAATCTAAACCTAAAATCTAAACCTAACCCCAAATCTAAACCTAAAATCTAAACCTAACCCCAAATCTAAACCTAACCCCAAATCTAAACCTAAAAATCTAAACCTAACCCCAAATCTAAACCTAAAATCTAAACCTAACCCCAAATCTAAACCTAACCCCAAATCTAAACCTAAAATCTAAACCTAACCCCAAATCTAAACCTAAAATCTAAACCTAACCCCAAATCTAAACCTAACCCCAAATCTAAACCTAAAATCTAAACCTAACCCCAAATCTAAACCTAAAATCTAAACCTAACCCCAAATCTAAACCTAACCCCAAATCTAAACCTAAAATCTAAACCTAACCCCAAATCTAAACCTAACCCCAAATCTAAACCTAAAATCTAAACCTAACCCCAAATCTAAACCTAAAATCTAAACCTAACCCCAAATCTAAACCTAACCCCAAATCTAAACCTAAAATCTAAACCTAACCCCAAATCTAAACCTAAAATCTAAACCTAACCCCAAATCTAAACCTAAAATCTAAACGTAACCCCAAATCTAAACCTAACCCCAAATCTAAACCTAACCCCAAATCCAAACCTAAAATCTAAACCTAACCCCAAATCTAAACCTAAAATCTAAACCTAACCCAAAATCTAAACCTAAAATCTAAACCAAAAATCTAAACCTAACCCCAAATTTAAACCTAAAATCTAAACCTAACCCCAAATCTAAACCTAAAATCTAAACCTAACCCCAAATCTAAACCTAAAATCTAAACCTAACCCCAAGTCTAAACCTAACCCCAAATCTAAACCTAAAATCTAAACCTAACCCCAAATCCAAACCTAAAATCTAAACCTAACCCCAAATCTAAACCTAACCCCAAATCTAAACCTAAAATCTAAACCTAACCCCAAATCTAAACCTAAAATCTAAACCTAACCCCAAATCTAAACCTAACCCCTAATCTAAACCTAAAATCTAAACCTAACCCCAAATCTAAACCTAAAATCTAAACCTAACCCCAAATCTAAACCTAACCCCAAATCTAAACCTAAAATCTAAACCTAAGCCCAAATCTAAACCTAACCCCAAATCTAAAACTAAAATCTAAACCTAACCCCAAATCTAAACCTAAAATCTAAACCTAACCCCAAATTTAAATCTAACACCAAATCTAAACCTAAAATCTAAACCTAACCCCAAATCTAAACCTTACCCCAAATCTAAAACTAAAATCTAAACCTAACCCCAAATCTAAACCTAAAATCTAAACCTAACCCAAATCTAAACCTAAAATCTAAACCTAACCCCAAATCTAAACCTAAAATCTAAACCTAACCCCAAATCTAAACCTAAAATCTAAACCTAACACCAAATCTAAACCTAACCCCAAATCTAAACCTGAAATCTAAACTTAACCCCAAATCTAAACCTAAAATCTAAACCTAACCCCAAATCTAAACCTAACCCCAAATCTAAACCTAAAATCTAAACCTAACCCCAAATCTAAACCTAAAATCTAAACCTAACCCCAAATCTAAACCTAACCCCAAATCTAAACCTAAAATCTAAACCTAACCCCAAATCTAAACCTAAAATCTAAACCTAACCCCAAATCTAAACCTAACCCCAAATCTAAACCTAAAATCTAAACCTAACCCCAAATCTAAACCTAACCCCAAATCTAAACCTAAAATCTAAACCTAACCCCAAATCTAAACCTAAAATCTAAACCTAACCCCAAATCTAAACCTAACCCCAAATCTAAACCTAAAATCTAAACCTAACCCCAAATCTAAACCTAAAATCTAAACCTAACCCCAAATCTAAACCTAAAATCTAAACGTAACCCCAAATCTAAACCTAACCCCAAATCTAAACCTAACCCCAAATCCAAACCTAAAATCTAAACCTAACCCCAAATCTAAACCTAAAATCTAAACCTAACCCAAAATCTAAACCTAAAATCTAAACCAAAAATCTAAACCTAACCCCAAATTTAAACCTAAAATCTAAACCTAACCCCAAATCTAAACCTAAAATCTAAACCTAACCCCAAATCTAAACCTAAAATCTAAACCTAACCCCAAGTCTAAACCTAACCCCAAATCTAAACCTAAAATCTAAACCTAACCCCAAATCCAAACCTAAAATCTAAACCTAACCCCAAATCTAAACCTAACCCCAAATCTAAACCTAAAATCTAAACCTAACCCCAAATCTAAACCTAAAATCTAAACCTAACCCCAAATCTAAACCTAACCCCTAATCTAAACCTAAAATCTAAACCTAACCCCAAATCTAAACCTAAAATCTAAACCTAACCCCAAATCTAAACCTAACCCCAAATCTAAACCTAAAATCTAAACCTAAGCCCAAATCTAAACCTAACCCCAAATCTAAAACTAAAATCTAAACCTAACCCCAAATCTAAACCTAAAATCTAAACCTAACCCCAAATTTAAATCTAACACCAAATCTAAACCTAAAATCTAAACCTAACCCCAAATCTAAACCTTACCCCAAATCTAAAACTAAAATCTAAACCTAACCCCAAATCTAAACCTAAAATCTAAACCTAACCCAAATCTAAACCTAAAATCTAAACCTAACCCCAAATCTAAACCTAAAATCTAAACCTAACCCCAAGTCTAAACCTAACCCCAAATCTAAACCTAAAATATAAACCTAACCCCAAATCTAAACCTAACCCCAAATCTAAACCTAAAATCTAAACCTAACCCCAAATCTAACCCTAAAATCTAAACCTAACCCCAAATCTAAACCCCAAATCTAAACCTAACCCCAAATCTAAACCTAACTCCAAATCTAAACCTAAAATCTAAACCTAACCCCAAATCTAAACCTAACCCCAAATCTAAACCTAAAATCTAAACCTAACCCCAAATCGAAACCTTAAATCTAAACCTAAAATCTAAACCTAACCCCAAATTTAAACCTAAAATCTAAACCTAACCCCAAATCTAAACCTAAAATCTAAACCTAACCCCAAATCTAAACCTAAAATCTAAACCTAACCCCAAATCTAAACCTAACCCCTAATCTAAACCTAAAATCTAAACCTAAGCCCAAATCTAAACCTAAAATCTAAACCTAACCCCAAATCTAAACCTAACCCCATATCTAAACCTAAAATCTAAACCTAACCCCAAATCTAAACCTAAAATCTAAACCTAACCCCAAATCTAAACCTAAAATCTAAACCTAACCTAAAATCTAAACCTAACCCCAAATCTAAACCTAAAATCTAAACCTAACCCCAAATCTAAACCTTAAATCTAAACCTAAAATCTAAACCTAACCCCAAATTTAAACCTAAAATCTAAACCTACCCCCAAATCTAAACCTAAAATCTAAACCTAACCCCAAATCTAAACCTAAAATCTAAACCTAACCCCAAATCTAAACCTAACCCAAAATCTAAACCTAAAATCTAAACCTAACCCCAAATCTAAACCTAAAATCTAAACCTAACCCCAAATCTAAACCTAAAATCTAAACCTAACCCCAAATCTAAACCTAACCCCAAATCTAAACCTAACCCCAAATCTAAACCTAACCCCAAATCTAAACCTAAAATCTAATCCTAACCCCAAAGCTAAACCTTAAATCTAAACCTAAAATCTAAACCTAACCCCAAATTTAAACCTAAAATCTAAACCTAACCCCAAATCTAAACCCCAAATCTAAACCTAACCCCAAATCTAAACCTAACCCCTAATCTAAACCTAAAATCTAAACCTAACCCCAAATCTAAACCTAACCCCAAATCTAAACCTAAAATCTAAACCTAACCCCAAATCTAAACCTAAAATCTAAACCTAACCCCAAATCTAAACCTAAAATCTAAACCTAACCCCAAGTCTAAACCTAACCCCAAATCTAAACCTAAAATCTAAACCTAACCCCAAATCCAAACCTAAAATCTAAACCTAACCCCAAATCTAAACCTAACCCCTAAACTAAACCTAAAATCTAAACCTAACCCCAAATCTAAACCTAAAATCTAAACCTAACCCCAAATCTAAACCTAACCCCAAATCTAAACCTAAAATCTAAACCTAACCCCAAATCTAAACCTAAAATCTAAACCTAACCCCAAATCTAAACCTAAAATCTAAACCTAACCCCAAATCTAAACCTAAAATCTAAACCTAACCCCAAATCTAAACCTAAAATCTAAACTTAACCCCAAATCTAAACCTAACTCCAAATCTAAACCTAAAATCTAAACCTAACCCCAAATCTAAACCTAAAATCTAAACCTAACCCCAAGTCTAAACCTAACCCCAAATCTAAACCTAAAATCTAAACCTAACCCCAAATCCAAACCTAAAATCTAAACCTAACCCCAAATCTAAACCTAACCCCAAATCTAAACCTAAAATCTAAACCTAACCCCAAATCTAAACCTAAAATCTAAACCTAACCCCAAATCTAAACCTAACCCCTAATCTAAACCTAAAATCTAAACCTAACCCCAAATCTAAACCTAAAATCTAAACCTAACCCCAAATCTAAACCTAACCCCAAATCTAAACCTAAAATCTAAACCTAAGCCCAAATCTAAACCTAACCCCAAATCTAAAACTAAAATCTAAACCTAACCCCAAATCTAAACCTAAAATCTAAACCTAACCCCAAATTTAAATCTAACACCAAATCTAAACCTAAAATCTAAACCTAACCCCAAATCTAAACCTTACCCCAAATCTAAAACTAAAATCTAAACCTAACCCCAAATCTAAACCTAAAATCTAAACCTAACCCAAATCTAAACCTAAAACCTAAACCTAACCCCAAATCTAAACCTAAAATCTAAACCTAACCCCAAATCTAAACCTAAAATCTAAACCTAACACCAAATCTAAACCTAACCCCAAATCTAAACCTAAAATCTAAACTTAACCCCAAATCTAAACCTAAAATCTAAACCTAACCCCAAATCTAAACCTAACCCCAAATCTAAACCTAAAATCTAAACCTAACCCCAAATCTAAACCTAAAATCTAAACCTAACCCCAAGTCTAAACCTAACCCCAAATCTAAACCTAAAATATAAACCTAACCCCAAATCTAAACCTAACCCCAAATCTAACCTAAAATCTAAACCTAACCCCAAATCTAACCCTAAAATCTAAACCTAACCCCAAATCTAAACCCCAAATCTAAACCTAACCCCAAATCTAAACCTAACTCCAAATCTAAACCTAAAATCTAAACCTAACCCCAAATCTAAACCTAACCCCAAATCTAAACCTAAAATCTAAACCTAACCCCAAATCTAAACCTTAAATCTAAACCTAAAATCTAAACCTAACCCCAAATTTAAACCTAAAATCTAAACCTAACCCCAAATCTAAACCTAAAATCTAAACCTAACCCCAAATCTAAACCTAACCCCTAATCTAAACCTAAAATCTAAACCTAAGCCCAAATCTAAACCTAAAATCTAAACCTAACCTTAAATCTAAACCTAACCCCATATCTAAACCTAAAATCTAAACCTAACCCCAAATCTAAACCTAAAATCTAAACCTAACCCCAAATCTAAACCTAAAATCTAAACCTAACCCCAAATCTAAACCTAAAATGTAAACCTAACCCCAAATCTAAACCTAAAATCTAAACCTAACCCCAAATCTAAACCTTAAATCTAAACCTAAAATCTAAACCTAACCCCAAATTTAAACCTAAAATCTAAACCTACCCCCAAATCTAAACCTAAAATCTAAACCTAACCCCAAATCTAAACCTAAAATCTAAACCTAACCCCAAATCTAAACCTAACCCCAAATCTAAACCTAAAATCTAAACCTAACCCCAAATCTAAACCTAAAATCTAAACCTAACCCCAAATCTAAACCTAAAATCTAAACCTAACCCCAAATCTAAACCTAACCCCAAATCTAAACCTAACCCCAAATCTAAACCTAACCCCAAATCTAAACCTAAAATCTAATCCTAACCCCAAAGCTAAACCTTAAATCTAAACCTAAAATCTAAACCTAACCCCAAATTTAAACCTAAAATCTAAACCTAACCCCAAATCTAAACCCCAAATCTAAACCTAACCCCAAATCTAAACCTAACCCCAAATCTAAACCTAAAATCTAAACCTAAACCCAAATCTAAACCTAACCCCAAATCTAAACCTAAAATCTAAACCTAACCCCAAATCTAGACCTAAAATCTAAACCTAACCCCAAATCTAAACCTAAAATCTAAACCTAACCCCAAGTCTAAACCTAACCCCAAATCTAAACCTAAAATCTAAACCTAACCCCAAATCCAAACCTAAAATCTAAACCTAACCCCAAATCTAAACCTAACCCCTAAACTAAACCTAAAATCTAAACCTAACCCCAAATCTAAACCTAAAATCTAAACCTAACCCCAAATCTAAACCTAACCCCAAATCTAAACCTAAAATCTAAACCTAACCCCAAATCTAAACCTAACCCCATATCTAAACCTAAAATCTAAACCTAACCCCAAATCTAAACCTAAAATCTAAACCTAACCCCAAATCTAAACCTTACCCCAAATATAAACCTAAAATCTAAACCTAACCCCAAATCTAAACCTAAAATCTAAACCTAACCCCAAATCTAAACCTAAAATCTAAACCTAACCCCAAATCTAAACCTAACCCCAAATCTAAACCTTAAATCTAAACCTAACCCCAAATCTAAACCTAAAATCTAAACCTAACCCCAAATCTAAACCTAACCCCAAATCTAAACCTAAAATCTAAACCTAACCCCAAATCTAAACCTAAAATCTAAAACTAACCCCAAATCTAAACCTAAAATCTAAACCTAACACCAAATCTAAACCTAACCCCAAATCTAAACCTAAAATCTAAACCTAACCCCCAATCTAAACCTAAAATCTAAACCTAACCCCAAATCTAAACCTAACCCCAAATCTAAACCTAAAATCTAAACCTAACCCCAAATCTAACCCTAAAATCTAAACCTAACCCCAAATCTAAACCCCAAATCTAAACCTAACCCCAAATCTAAACCCCAAATCTAAACATAAAATCTAAACCTAACCCCAAATCTAAACCTAAAATCTAAACCTAACCCCAAATCTGAACCTAAAATCTAAACCTAACCCGAAATCTGAACCTAAAATCTAAACCTAACCCCAAATCTAAACCTAAAATCTAAACCTAACCCCAAATCTAAACCTAACCCCAAATCTAAACCTAAAATCTAAACCTAACCCAAAATCTAAACCCCAAATCTAAGCCTAAAATCTAAACCTAACCCCAAATGTAAACCCAAGCCCAAATCTTAACCTAAAATCTAAACCTAACCCCAAATCTAAACCTAAAATCTAAACCTAACCCCAAATCTAAACCTAAAATCTAAACTTAACCCCAAATCTAAACCTAACTCCAAATCTAAATCTCAAATCTAAACCTAACCCCAAATCTAAACCTAACCCCAAATCTAAACCTAACCCCTAATCTAAACCTAAAATCTAAACCTAACCCCAAATCTAAACCTAACATCTAAAACTAACCCCAAATCTAAACCTAAAATCTAAACCTAACCCCAAATCTAAACCTAAAATCTAAACCTAACCCCAAGTCAAAACCTAACCCCAAATCTAAACCTAAAATCTAAACCTAACCCCAAATCCAAACCTAAAATCTAAACCTAACCCCAAATCTAAACCTAACCCCAAATCTAAACCTAAAATCTAAACCTAACCCCAAATCTAAACCTAAAATCTAAACCTAACCCCAAATCTAAACCTAACCCCAAATCTAAAACTAAAATCTAAACCTAACCCCAAATCTAAACCTAAAATCTAAACCTAACCCCAAATCTAAACCTAACCCCAAATCTAAACCTAAAATCTAAACCTAACCCCAAATATAAACCTAAAATCTAAACCTAACCCCAAATCTAAACCTAAAATCTAAACCTAACCCCAAATCTAAACCTAACCCCAAATCTAAACCTAAAATCTAAACCTAACCCCAAATCTAAACCTAAAATCTAAACCTAACCCCAAATCTAAACCTAACCCCTAAACTAAAACTATAATCTAAACCTAACCCCAAATCTAAACCTAAAATCTAAACCTAACCCCAAATCTAAACCTAAAATCTAAACCTAACCCCAAATCTAAACCTAAAATCTAACCTAACCCCAAATCTAAACCTAACCCCAAATCTAAACCTAAAATCTAAACCTAACCCCAAATCTAAACCTAAAATCTAAACCTAACCCCAAATCTAAACCTAAAATCTAAACCTAACCCCAAATCTAAACCTAACCCCAAATCTAAACCTAACCCCAAATCTAAACCTAACCCCAAATCTAAACCTAAAATCTAATCCTAACCCCAAAGCTAAACCTTAAATCTAAACCTAAAATCTAAACCTAACCCCAAATTTAAACCTAAAATCTAAACCTAACCCCAAATCTAAACCCCAAATCTAAACCTAACCCCAAATCTAAACCTAACCCCAAATCTAAACCTAAAATCTAAACCTAAACCCAAATCTAAACCTAACCCCAAATCTAAACCTAAAATCTAAACCTAACCCCAAATCTAGACCTAAAATCTAAACCTAACCCCAAATCTAAACCTAAAATCTAAACCTAACCCCAAGTCTAAACCTAACCCCAAATCTAAACCTAAAATCTAAACCTAACCCCAAATCCAAACCTAAAATCTAAACCTAACCCCAAATCTAAACCTAACCCCTAAACTAAACCTAAAATCTAAACCTAACCCCAAATCTAAACCTAAAATCTAAACCTAACCCCAAATCTAAACCTAACCCCAAATCTAAACCTAAAATCTAAACCTAACCCCAAATCTAAACCTAACCCCATATCTAAACCTAAAATCTAAACCTAACCCCAAATCTAAACCTAAAATCTAAACCTAACCCCAAATCTAAACCTTACCCCAAATATAAACCTAAAATCTAAACCTAACCCCAAATCTAAACCTAAAATCTAAACCTAACCCCAAATCTAAACCTAAAATCTAAACCTAACCCCAAATCTAAACCTAACCCCAAATCTAAACCTTAAATCTAAACCTAACCCCAAATCTAAACCTAAAATCTAAACCTAACCCCAAATCTAAACCTAACCCCAAATCTAAACCTAAAATCTAAACCTAACCCCAAATCTAAACCTAAAATCTAAAACTAACCCCAAATCTAAACCTAAAATCTAAACCTAACACCAAATCTAAACCTAACCCCAAATCTAAACCTAAAATCTAAACCTAACCCCCAATCTAAACCTAAAATCTAAACCTAACCCCAAATCTAAACCTAACCCCAAATCTAAACCTAAAATCTAAACCTAACCCCAAATCTAACCCTAAAATCTAAACCTAACCCCAAATCTAAACCCCAAATCTAAACCTAACCCCAAATCTAAACCCCAAATCTAAACATAAAATCTAAACCTAACCCCAAATCTAAACCTAAAATCTAAACCTAACCCCAAATCTGAACCTAAAATCTAAACCTAACCCGAAATCTGAACCTAAAATCTAAACCTAACCCCAAATCTAAACCTAAAATCTAAACCTAACCCCAAATCTAAACCTAACCCCAAATCTAAACCTAAAATCTAAACCTAACCCAAAATCTAAACCCCAAATCTAAGCCTAAAATCTAAACCTAACCCCAAATGTAAACCCAAGCCCAAATCTTAACCTAAAATCTAAACCTAACCCCAAATCTAAACCTAAAATCTAAACCTAACCCCAAATCTAAACCTAAAATCTAAACTTAACCCCAAATCTAAACCTAACTCCAAATCTAAATCTCAAATCTAAACCTAACCCCAAATCTAAACCTAACCCCAAATCTAAACCTAACCCCTAATCTAAACCTAAAATCTAAACCTAACCCCAAATCTAAACCTAACATCTAAAACTAACCCCAAATCTAAACCTAAAATCTAAACCTAACCCCAAATCTAAACCTAAAATCTAAACCTAACCCCAAGTCAAAACCTAACCCCAAATCTAAACCTAAAATCTAAACCTAACCCCAAATCCAAACCTAAAATCTAAACCTAACCCCAAATCTAAACCTAACCCCAAATCTAAACCTAAAATCTAAACCTAACCCCAAATCTAAACCTAAAATCTAAACCTAACCCCAAATCTAAACCTAACCCCAAATCTAAAACTAAAATCTAAACCTAACCCCAAATCTAAACCTAAAATCTAAACCTAACCCCAAATCTAAACCTAACCCCAAATCTAAACCTAAAATCTAAACCTAACCCCAAATATAAACCTAAAATCTAAACCTAACCCCAAATCTAAACCTAAAATCTAAACCTAACCCCAAATCTAAACCTAACCCCAAATCTAAACCTAAAATCTAAACCTAACCCCAAATCTAAACCTAAAATCTAAACCTAACCCCAAATCTAAACCTAACCCCTAAACTAAAACTATAATCTAAACCTAACCCCAAATCTAAACCTAAAATCTAAACCTAACCCCAAATCTAAACCTAACCCCAAATCTAAACCTAAAATCTAAACCTAACCCCAAATCTAAACCTAAAATCTAAACCTAACCCCAAATCTAAACCTAAAATCTAAACCTAACCCCAAGTCTAAACCTAACCCCAAATCTAAACCTAAAATCTAAACCTAACCCCAAATCCAAACCTAAAATCTAAACCTAACCCCAAATCTAAACCTAACCCCTAAACTAAACCTAAAATCTAAACCTAACTCCAAATCTAAACCTAAAATCTAAACCTAACCCCAAATCTAAACCTAACCCCAAATCTAAACCTAAAATCTAAACCTAACCCCAAATCTAAACCTAACCCCATATCTAAACCTAAAATCTAAACCTAACCCCAAATCTAAACCTAAAATCTAAACCTAACCCCAAATCTAAACCTTACCCCAAATATAAACCTAAAATCTAAACCTAACCCCAAATCTAAACCTAAAATCTAAACCTAACCCCAAATCTAAACCTAAAATCTAAACCTAACCCCAAATCTAAACCTAAAATCTAAACCTAACCCCAAATCTAAACCTAAAATCTAAACCTAACCCCAAATCTAAACCTAAAATCTAAACTTAACCCCAAATCTAAACCTAACTCCAAATCTAAACCTAAAATCTAAACCTAACCCCAAATCTAAACCTAAAATCTAAACCTAACCCCAAGTCTAAACCTAACCCCAAATCTAAACCTAAAATCTAAACCTAACCCCAAATCCAAACCTAAAATCTAAACCTAACCCCAAATCTAAACCTAACCCCAAATCTAAACCTAAAATCTAAACCTAACCCCAAATCTAAACCTAAAATCTAAACCTAACCCCAAATCTAAACCTAACCCCTAATCTAAACCTAAAATCTAAACCTAACCCCAAATCTAAACCTAAAATCTAAACCTAACCCCAAATCTAAACCTAACCCCAAATCTAAACCTAAAATCTAAACCTAAGCCCAAATCTAAACCTAACCCCAAATCTAAAACTAAAATCTAAACCTAACCCCAAATCTAAACCTAAAATCTAAACCTAACCCCAAATTTAAATCTAACACCAAATCTAAACCTAAAATCTAAACCTAACCCCAAATCTAAACCTTACCCCAAATCTAAAACTAAAATCTAAACCTAACCCCAAATCTAAACCTAAAATCTAAACCTAACCCAAATCTAAACCTAAAACCTAAACCTAACCCCAAATCTAAACCTAAAATCTAAACCTAACCCCAAATCTAAACCTAAAATCTAAACCTAACACCAAATCTAAACCTAACCCCAAATCTAAACCTAAAATCTAAACTTAACCCCAAATCTAAACCTAAAATCTAAACCTAACCCCAAATCTAAACCTAACCCCAAATCTAAACCTAAAATCTAAACCTAACCCCAAATCTAAACCTAAAATCTAAACCTAACCCCAAGTCTAAACCTAACCCCAAATCTAAACCTAAAATATAAACCTAACCCCAAATCTAAACCTAACCCCAAATCTAAACCTAAAATCTAAACCTAACCCCAAATCTAACCCTAAAATCTAAACCTAACCCCAAATCTAAACCCCAAATCTAAACCTAACCCCAAATCTAAACCTAACTCCAAATCTAAACCTAAAATCTAAACCTAACCCCAAATCTAAACCTAACCCCAAATCTAAACCTAAAATCTAAACCTAACCCCAAATCTAAACCTTAAATCTAAACCTAAAATCTAAACCTAACCCCAAATTTAAACCTAAAATCTAAACCTAACCCCAAATCTAAACCTAAAATCTAAACCTAACCCCAAATCTAAACCTAACCCCTAATCTAAACCTAAAATCTAAACCTAAGCCCAAATCTAAACCTAAAATCTAAACCTAACCTTAAATCTAAACCTAACCCCATATCTAAACCTAAAATCTAAACCTAACCCCAAATCTAAACCTAAAATCTAAACCTAACCCCAAATCTAAACCTAAAATCTAAACCTAACCCCAAATCTAAACCTAAAATCTAAACCTAACCCCAAATCTAAACCTAAAATCTAAACCTAACCCCAAATCTAAACCTTAAATCTAAACCTAAAATCTAAACCTAACCCCAAATTTAAACCTAAAATCTAAACCTACCCCCAAATCTAAACCTAAAATCTAAACCTAACCCCAAATCTAAACCTAAAATCTAAACCTAACCCCAAATCTAAACCTAACCCCAAATCTAAACCTAAAATCTAAACCTAACCCCAAATCTAAACCTAAAATCTAAACCTAACCCCAAATCTAAACCTAAAATCTAAACCTAACCCCAAATCTAAACCTAACCCCAAATCTAAACCTAACCCCAAATCTAAACCTAACCCCAAATCTAAACCTAAAATCTAATCCTAACCCCAAAGCTAAACCTTAAATCTAAACCTAAAATCTAAACCTAACCCCAAATTTAAACCTAAAATCTAAACCTAACCCCAAATCTAAACCCCAAATCTAAACCTAACCCCAAATCTAAACCTAACCCCAAATCTAAACCTAAAATCTAAACCTAAACCCAAATCTAAACCTAACCCCAAATCTAAACCTAAAATCTAAACCTAACCCCAAATCTAGACCTAAAATCTAAACCTAACCCCAAATCTAAACCTAAAATCTAAACCTAACCCCAAGTCTAAACCTAACCCCAAATCTAAACCTAAAATCTAAACCTAACCCCAAATCCAAACCTAAAATCTAAACCTAACCCCAAATCTAAACCTAACCCCTAAACTAAACCTAAAATCTAAACCTAACCCCAAATCTAAACCTAAAATCTAAACCTAACCCCAAATCTAAACCTAACCCCAAATCTAAACCTAAAATCTAAACCTAACCCCAAATCTAAACCTAACCCCATATCTAAACCTAAAATCTAAACCTAACCCCAAATCTAAACCTAAAATCTAAACCTAACCCCAAATCTAAACCTTACCCCAAATATAAACCTAAAATCTAAACCTAACCCCAAATCTAAACCTAAAATCTAAACCTAACCCCAAATCTAAACCTAAAATCTAAACCTAACCCCAAATCTAAACCTAACCCCAAATCTAAACCTTAAATCTAAACCTAACCCCAAATCTAAACCTAAAATCTAAACCTAACCTCAAATCTAAACCTAACCCCAAATCTAAACCTAAAATCTAAACCTAACCCCAAATCTAAACCTAAAATCTAAAACTAACCCCAAATCTAAACCTAAAATCTAAACCTAACACCAAATCTAAACCTAACCCCAAATCTAAACCTAAAATCTAAACCTAACCCCCAATCTAAACCTAAAATCTAAACCTAACCCCAAATCTAAACCTAACCCCAAATCTAAACCTAAAATCTAAACCTAACCCCAAATCTAACCCTAAAATCTAAACCTAACCCCAAATCTAAACCCCAAATCTAAACCTAACCCCAAATCTAAACCCCAAATCTAAACATAAAATCTAAACCTAACCCCAAATCTAAACCTAAAATCTAAACCTAACCCCAAATCTGAACCTAAAATCTAAACCTAACCCGAAATCTGAACCTAAAATCTAAACCTAACCCCAAATCTAAACCTAAAATCTAAACCTAACCCCAAATCTAAACCTAACCCCAAATCTAAACCTAAAATCTAAACCTAACCCAAAATCTAAACCCCAAATCTAAGCCTAAAATCTAAACCTAACCCCAAATGTAAACCCAAGCCCAAATCTTAACCTAAAATCTAAACCTAACCCCAAATCTAAACCTAAAATCTAAACCTAACCCCAAATCTAAACCTAAAATCTAAACTTAACCCCAAATCTAAACCTAACTCCAAATCTAAATCTCAAATCTAAACCTAACCCCAAATCTAAACCTAACCCCAAATCTAAACCTAACCCCTAATCTAAACCTAAAATCTAAACCTAACCCCAAATCTAAACCTAACATCTAAAACTAACCCCAAATCTAAACCTAACCCCAAATCTAAACCTAAAATCTAAACCTAACCCCAAATCTAAACCTAAAATCTAAACCTAACCCCAAGTCAAAACCTAACCCCAAATCTAAACCTAAAATCTAAACCTAACCCCAAATCCAAACCTAAAATCTAAACCTAACCCCAAATCTAAACCTAACCCCAAATCTAAACCTAAAATCTAAACCTAACCCCAAATCTAAACCTAAAATCTAAACCTAACCCCAAATCTAAACCTAACCCCAAATCTAAAACTAAAATCTAAACCTAACCCCAAATCTAAACCTAAAATCTAAACCTAACCCCAAATCTAAACCTAACCCCAAATCTAAACCTAAAATCTAAACCTAACCCCAAATATAAACCTAAAATCTAAACCTAACCCCAAATCTAAACCTAAAATCTAAACCTAACCCCAAATCTAAACCTAACCCCAAATCTAAACCTAAAATCTAAACCTAACCCCAAATCTAAACCTAAAATCTAAACCTAACCCCAAATCTAAACCTAACCCCTAAACTAAAACTATAATCTAAACCTAACCCCAAATCTAAACCTAAAATCTAAACCTAACCCCAAATCTAAACCTAACCCCAAATCTAAACCTAAAATCTAAACCTAACCCCAAATCTAAACCTAACCCCATATCTAAACCTAAAATCTAAACCTAACCCCAAATCTAAACCTAAAATCTAAACCTAACCCCAAATCTAAACCTTACCCCAAATATAAACCTAAAATCTAAACCTAACCCCAAATGTAATCCTAAAATCTAAACCTAACCCCAAATCTAAACCCCAAATCTAAACCTAAAATCTAAACCTAACTCCAAATGTAAACCCAAGCCCAAATCTTAACCTAAAATCTAAACCTAACCCCAAATCTAAACCTAAAATCTAAACCTAACCCCAAATCTAAACCTCAAATCTAAACCTAACTCCAAATCTAAACCTCAAATCTAAACCTAACCCCAAATCTAAACCTAACCCCAAATCTAAACCTAACCCCAAATCTAAACCTAACATCTAAACCTAACCCCAAATCTAAACCTAACCCCAAATCTAAACCTAAAATCTAAACCTAACCCCAAATCTAAACCTAAAATCTAAACCTAACCCCAAATCCAAACCTAAAATCTAAACCTAACCCCAAATCTAAACCTAAAATCTAAACCTAACCCCAAATCTAAACCTAACCCCAAATCTAAACCTAAAATCTAAACCTAACCCCAAATCTAAACCTAAAATCTAAACCTAACCCCAAATCTAAACCTAACCCCAAATCTAAATCTAAAATCTAAACCTAACCCCAAATCTAAACCTAAAATCTAAACCTAACCCCAAATCTAAACCTAACCCCAAATCTAAACCTAAAATCTAAACCTAACCCCAAATCTAAACCTAACCCCAAATCTAAACCTAAAATCTAAACCTAAACCCAAATCTAAACCTAAAATCTAAACCTAACCCCAAATCTAAACCTAACCCCAAATCTAAACCTAAAATCTAAACCTAACCCCAAATCTAAACCTAAAATCTAAACCTAACCCCAAATCTAAACCTAAAATCTAAACGTAACCCCAAATCTAAACCTAACCCCAAATCTAAACCTAACCCCAAATCCAAACCTAAAATCTAAACCTAACCCCAAATCTAAACCTAAAATCTAAACCTAACCCCAAATCTAAACCTAAAATCTAAACCAAAAATCTAAACCTAACCCCAAATTTAAACCTAAAATCTAAACCTAACCCCAAATCTAAACCTAAAATCTAAACCTAACCCCAAATCTAAACCTAAAATCTAAACCTAACCCCAAATCCAAACCTAAAATCTAAACCTAACCCCAAATCTAAACCTAACCCCAAATCTAAACCTAAAATCTAAACCTAACCCCAAATCTAAACCTAAAATCTAAACCTAACCCCAAATCTAAACCTAACCCCTAATCTAAACCTAAAATCTAAACCTAACCCCAAATCTAAACCTAAAATCTAAACCTAACCCCAAATCTAAACCTAACCCCAAATCTAAACCTAAAATCTAAACCTAACCCCAAATCTAAACCTAACCCCAAATCTAAAACTAAAATCTAAACCTAACCCCAAATCTAAACCTAAAATCTCAAACCTAACCCCAAATTTAAATCTAACACCAAATCTAAACCTAAAATCTAAACCTAACCCCAAATCTAAACCTTACCCCAAATCTAAAACTAAAATCTAAACCTAACCCCAAATCTAAACCTAAAATCTAAACCTAACCCAAATCTAAACCTAAAATCTAAACCTAACCCCAAATCTAAACCTAAAATCTAAACCTAACCCCAAATCTAAACCTAAAATCTAAACCTAACCCCAAATCTAAACCTAAAATCTAAACCTAACCCCAAGTCAAAACCTAACCCCAAATCTAAACCTAAAATCTAAACCTAACCCCAAATCCAAACCTAAAATCTAAACCTAACCCCAAATCTAAACCTAACCCCAAATCTAAACCTAAAATCTAAACCTAACCCCAAATCTAAACCTAAAATCTAAACCTAACACCAAATCTAAACCTAACCCCAAATCTAAACCTAAAATCTAAACTTAACCCCAAATCTAAACCTAAAATCTAAACCTAACCCCAAATCTAAACCTAAAATCTAAACCTAACCCCAAATCTAAACCTAAAATCTAAACCTAACCCCAAGTCTAAACCTAAACCCAAATCTAAACCTAAAATATAAACCTAACCCCAAATCTAAACCTAACCCCAAATCTAAACCTAAAATCTAAACCTAACCCCAAATCTAACCCTAAAATCTAAACCTAACCCCAAATCTAAACCGCAAATCTAAACCTAACCCCAAATCTAAACCTAACTCCAAATCTAAACCTAAAATCTAAACCTAACCCCAAATCTAAACCTAACCCCAAATCTAAACCTAAAATCTAAACCTAACCCCAAATCTAAACCTTAAATCTAAACCTAAAATCTAAACCTAACCCCAAATTTAAACCTAAAATCTAAACCTAACCCCAAATCTAAACCTAAAATCTAAACCTAACCCCAAATCTAAACCTAACCCCTAATCTAAACCTAAAATCTAAACCTAAGCCCAAATCTAAACCTAAAATCTAAACCTAACCCCAAATCTAAACCTAACCCCATATCTAAACCTAAAATCTAAACCTAACCCCAAATCTAAACCTAAAATCTAAACCTAACCCCAAATCTAAACCTAAAATCTAAACCTAACCTAAAATCTAAACCTAACCCCAAATCTAAACCTAAAATCTAAACCTAACCCCAAATCTAAACCTTAAATCTAAACCTAAAATCTAAACCTAACCCCAAATTTAAACCTAAAATCTAAACCTACCCCCAAATCTAAACCTAAAATCTAAACCTAACCCCAAATCTAAACCTAAAATCTAAACCTAACCCCAAATCTAAACCTAACCCCAAATTTAAACCTAAAATCTAAACCTAACCCCAAATCTAAACCTAAAATCTAAACCTAACCCCAAATCTAAACCTAAAATCTAAACCTAACCCCAAATCTAAACCTAACCCCAAATCTAAACCTAACCCCAAATCTAAACCTAACCCCAAATCTAAACCTAAAATCTAATCCTAACCCCAAAGCTAAACCTTAAATCTAAACCTAAAATCTAAACCTAACCCCAAATTTAAACCTAAAATCTAAACCTAACCCCAAATCTAAACCCCAAATCTAAACCTAACCCCAAATCTAAACCTAACCCCAAATCTAAACCTAAAATCTAAACCTAAACCCAAATCTAAACCTAACCCCAAATCTAAACCTAAAATCTAAACCTAACCCCAAATCTAGACCTAAAATCTAAACCTAACCCCAAATCTAAACCTAAAATCTAAACCTAACCCCAAGTCTAAACCTAACCCCAAATCTAAACCTAAAATCTAAACCTAACCCCAAATCCAAACCTAAAATCTAAACCTAACCCCAAATCTAAACCTAACCCCTAAACTAAACCTAAAATCTAAACCTAACCCCAAATCTAAACCTAAAATCTAAACCTAACCCCAAATCTAAACCTAACCCCAAATCTAAACCTAAAATCTAAACCTAACCCCAAATCTAAACCTAACCCCATATCTAAACCTAAAATCTAAACCTAACCCCAAATCTAAACCTAAAATCTAAACCTAACCCCAAATCTAAACCTTACCCCAAATATAAACCTAAAATCTAAACCTAACCCCAAATCTAAACCTAAAATCTAAACCTAACCCCAAATCTAAACCTAAAATCTAAACCTAACCCCAAATCTAAACCTAACCCCAAATCTAAACCTTAAATCTAAACCTAACCCCAAATCTAAACCTAAAATCTAAACCTAACCCCAAATCTAAACCTAACCCCAAATCTAAACCTAAAATCTAAACCTAACCCCAAATCTAAACCTAAAATCTAAAACTAACCCCAAATCTAAACCTAAAATCTAAACCTAACACCAAATCTAAACCTAACCCCAAATCTAAACCTAAAATCTAAACCTAACCCCAAATCTAAACCTAAAATCTAAACCTAACCCCAAATCTAAACCTAACCCCAAATCTAAACCTAAAATCTAAACCTAACCCCAAATCTAACCCTAAAATCTAAACCTAACCCCAAATCTAAACCCCAAATCTAAACCTAACCCCAAATCTAAACCCCAAATCTAAACATAAAATCTAAACCTAACCCCAAATCTAAACCTAAAATCTAAACCTAACCCCAAATCTGAACCTAAAATCTAAACCTAACCCGAAATCTGAACCTAAAATCTAAACCTAACCCCAAATCTAAACCTAAAATCTAAACCTAACCCCAAATCTAAACCTAACCCCAAATCTAAACCTAAAATCTAAACCTAACCCCAAATCTAAACCTAAAATCTAAACCTAACCCCAAATCTAAACCTAAAATCTAAACCTAACACCAAATCTAAACCTAACCCCAAATCTAAACCTAAAATCTAAACTTAACCCCAAATCTAAACCTAAAATCTAAACCTAACCCCAAATCTAAACCTAAAATCTAAACCTAACCCCAAATCTAAACCTAAAATCTAAACCTAACCCCAAGTCTAAACCTAAACCCAAATCTAAACCTAAAATATAAACCTAACCCCAAATCTAAACCTAACCCCAAATCTAAACCTAAAATCTAAACCTAACCCCAAATCTAACCCTAAAATCTAAACCTAACCCCAAATCTAAACCGCAAATCTAAACCTAACCCCAAATCTAAACCTAACTCCAAATCTAAACCTAAAATCTAAACCTAACCCCAAATCTAAACCTAACCCCAAATCTAAACCTAAAATCTAAACCTAACCCCAAATCTAAACCTTAAATCTAAACCTAAAATCTAAACCTAATCCCAAATTTAAACCTAAAATCTAAACCTAACCCCAAATCTAAACCTAAAATCTAAACCTAACCCCAAATCTGAACCTAAAATCTAAACCTAACCCGAAATCTGAACCTAAAATCTAAACCTAACCCCAAATCTAAACCTAAAATCTAAACCTAACCCCAAATCTAAACCTAACCCCAAATCTAAACCTAAAATCTAAACCTAACCCAAAATCTAAACCCCAAATCTAAGCCTAAAATCTAAACCTAACCCCAAATGTAAACCCAAGCCCAAATCTTAACCTAAAATCTAAACCTAACCCCAAATCTAAACCTAAAATCTAAACCTAACCCCAAATCTAAACCTAAAATCTAAACTTAACCCCAAATCTAAACCTAACTCCAAATCTAAATCTCAAATCTAAACCTAACCCCAAATCTAAACCTAACCCCAAATCTAAACCTAACCCCTAATCTAAACCTAAAATCTAAACCTAACCCCAAATCTAAACCTAACATCTAAAACTAACCCCAAATCTAAACCTAACCCCAAATCTAAACCTAAAATCTAAACCTAACCCCAAATCTAAACCTAAAATCTAAACCTAACCCCAAGTCAAAACCTAACCCCAAATCTAAACCTAAAATCTAAACCTAACCCCAAATCCAAACCTAAAATCTAAACCTAACCCCAAATCTAAACCTAACCCCAAATCTAAACCTAAAATCTAAACCTAACCCCAAATCTAAACCTAAAATCTAAACCTAACCCCAAATCTAAACCTAACCCCAAATCTAAAACTAAAATCTAAACCTAACCCCAAATCTAAACCTAAAATCTAAACCTAACCCCAAATCTAAACCTAACCCCAAATCTAAACCTAAAATCTAAACCTAACCCCAAATCTAAACCTAAAATCTAAACCTAACCCCAAATCTAAACCTAAAATCTAAACCTAACCCCAAATCTAAACCTAACCCCAAATCTAAACCTAAAATCTAAACCTAACCCCAAATCTAAACCTAAAATCTAAACCTAACCCCAAATCTAAACCTAACCCCTAAACTAAAACTATAATCTAAACCTAACCCCAAATCTAAACCTAAAATCTAAACCTAACCCCAAATCTAAACCTAACCCCAAATCTAAACCTAAAATCTAAACCTAACCCCAAATCTAAACCTAACCCCATATCTAAACCTAAAATCTAAACCTAACCCCAAATCTAAACCTAAAATCTAAACCTAACCCCAAATCTAAACCTTACCCCAAATATAAACCTAAAATCTAAACCTAACCCCAAATGTAATCCTAAAATCTAAACCTAACCCCAAATCTAAACCCCAAATCTAAACCTAAAATCTAAACCTAACTCCAAATGTAAACCCAAGCCCAAATCTTAACCTAAAATCTAAACCTAACCCCAAATCTAAACCTAAAATCTAAACCTAACCCCAAATCTAAACCTCAAATCTAAACCTAACTCCAAATCTAAACCTCAAATCTAAACCTAACCCCAAATCTAAACCTAACCCCAAATCTAAACCTAACCCCAAATCTAAACCTAACATCTAAACCTAACCCCAAATCTAAACCTAACCCCAAATCTAAACCTAAAATCTAAACCTAACCCCAAATCTAAACCTAAAATCTAAACCTAACCCCAAATCCAAACCTAAAATCTAAACCTAACCCCAAATCTAAACCTAAAATCTAAACCTAACCCCAAATCTAAACCTAACCCCAAATCTAAACCTAAAATCTAAACCTAACCCCAAATCTAAACCTAAAATCTAAACCTAACCCCAAATCTAAACCTAACCCCAAATCTAAATCTAAAATCTAAACCTAACCCCAAATCTAAACCTAAAATCTAAACCTAACCCCAAATCTAAACCTAACCCCAAATCTAAACCTAAAATCTAAACCTAACCCCAAATCTAAACCTAACCCCAAATCTAAACCTAAAATCTAAACCTAAACCCAAATCTAAACCTAAAATCTAAACCTAACCCCAAATCTAAACCTAACCCCAAATCTAAACCTAAAATCTAAACCTAACCCCAAATCTAAACCTAAAATCTAAACCTAACCCCAAATCTAAACCTAAAATCTAAACGTAACCCCAAATCTAAACCTAACCCCAAATCTAAACCTAACCCCAAATCCAAACCTAAAATCTAAACCTAACCCCAAATCTAAACCTAAAATCTAAACCTAACCCCAAATCTAAACCTAAAATCTAAACCAAAAATCTAAACCTAACCCCAAATTTAAACCTAAAATCTAAACCTAACCCCAAATCTAAACCTAAAATCTAAACCTAACCCCAAATCTAAACCTAAAATCTAAACCTAACCCCAAATCCAAACCTAAAATCTAAACCTAACCCCAAATCTAAACCTAACCCCAAATCTAAACCTAAAATCTAAACCTAACCCCAAATCTAAACCTAAAATCTAAACCTAACCCCAAATCTAAACCTAACCCCTAATCTAAACCTAAAATCTAAACCTAACCCCAAATCTAAACCTAAAATCTAAACCTAACCCCAAATCTAAACCTAACCCCAAATCTAAACCTAAAATCTAAACCTAACCCCAAATCTAAACCTAACCCCAAATCTAAAACTAAAATCTAAACCTAACCCCAAATCTAAACCTAAAATCTCAAACCTAACCCCAAATTTAAATCTAACACCAAATCTAAACCTAAAATCTAAACCTAACCCCAAATCTAAACCTTACCCCAAATCTAAAACTAAAATCTAAACCTAACCCCAAATCTAAACCTAAAATCTAAACCTAACCCAAATCTAAACCTAAAATCTAAACCTAACCCCAAATCTAAACCTAAAATCTAAACCTAACCCCAAATCTAAACCTAAAATCTAAACCTAACCCCAAATCTAAACCTAAAATCTAAACCTAACCCCAAGTCAAAACCTAACCCCAAATCTAAACCTAAAATCTAAACCTAACCCCAAATCCAAACCTAAAATCTAAACCTAACCCCAAATCTAAACCTAACCCCAAATCTAAACCTAAAATCTAAACCTAACCCCAAATCTAAACCTAAAATCTAAACCTAACACCAAATCTAAACCTAACCCCAAATCTAAACCTAAAATCTAAACTTAACCCCAAATCTAAACCTAAAATCTAAACCTAACCCCAAATCTAAACCTAAAATCTAAACCTAACCCCAAATCTAAACCTAAAATCTAAACCTAACCCCAAGTCTAAACCTAAACCCAAATCTAAACCTAAAATATAAACCTAACCCCAAATCTAAACCTAACCCCAAATCTAAACCTAAAATCTAAACCTAACCCCAAATCTAACCCTAAAATCTAAACCTAACCCCAAATCTAAACCGCAAATCTAAACCTAACCCCAAATCTAAACCTAACTCCAAATCTAAACCTAAAATCTAAACCTAACCCCAAATCTAAACCTAACCCCAAATCTAAACCTAAAATCTAAACCTAACCCCAAATCTAAACCTTAAATCTAAACCTAAAATCTAAACCTAACCCCAAATTTAAACCTAAAATCTAAACCTAACCCCAAATCTAAACCTAAAATCTAAACCTAACCCCAAATCTAAACCTAACCCCTAATCTAAACCTAAAATCTAAACCTAAGCCCAAATCTAAACCTAAAATCTAAACCTAACCCCAAATCTAAACCTAACCCCATATCTAAACCTAAAATCTAAACCTAACCCCAAATCTAAACCTAAAATCTAAACCTAACCCCAAATCTAAACCTAAAATCTAAACCTAACCTAAAATCTAAACCTAACCCCAAATCTAAACCTAAAATCTAAACCTAACCCCAAATCTAAACCTTAAATCTAAACCTAAAATCTAAACCTAACCCCAAATTTAAACCTAAAATCTAAACCTACCCCCAAATCTAAACCTAAAATCTAAACCTAACCCCAAATCTAAACCTAAAATCTAAACCTAACCCCAAATCTAAACCTAACCCCAAATTTAAACCTAAAATCTAAACCTAACCCCAAATCTAAACCTAAAATCTAAACCTAACCCCAAATCTAAACCTAAAATCTAAACCTAACCCCAAATCTAAACCTAACCCCAAATCTAAACCTAACCCCAAATCTAAACCTAACCCCAAATCTAAACCTAAAATCTAATCCTAACCCCAAAGCTAAACCTTAAATCTAAACCTAAAATCTAAACCTAACCCCAAATTTAAACCTAAAATCTAAACCTAACCCCAAATCTAAACCCCAAATCTAAACCTAACCCCAAATCTAAACCTAACCCCAAATCTAAACCTAAAATCTAAACCTAAACCCAAATCTAAACCTAACCCCAAATCTAAACCTAAAATCTAAACCTAACCCCAAATCTAGACCTAAAATCTAAACCTAACCCCAAATCTAAACCTAAAATCTAAACCTAACCCCAAGTCTAAACCTAACCCCAAATCTAAACCTAAAATCTAAACCTAACCCCAAATCCAAACCTAAAATCTAAACCTAACCCCAAATCTAAACCTAACCCCTAAACTAAACCTAAAATCTAAACCTAACCCCAAATCTAAACCTAAAATCTAAACCTAACCCCAAATCTAAACCTAACCCCAAATCTAAACCTAAAATCTAAACCTAACCCCAAATCTAAACCTAACCCCATATCTAAACCTAAAATCTAAACCTAACCCCAAATCTAAACCTAAAATCTAAACCTAACCCCAAATCTAAACCTTACCCCAAATATAAACCTAAAATCTAAACCTAACCCCAAATCTAAACCTAAAATCTAAACCTAACCCCAAATCTAAACCTAAAATCTAAACCTAACCCCAAATCTAAACCTAACCCCAAATCTAAACCTTAAATCTAAACCTAACCCCAAATCTAAACCTAAAATCTAAACCTAACCCCAAATCTAAACCTAACCCCAAATCTAAACCTAAAATCTAAACCTAACCCCAAATCTAAACCTAAAATCTAAAACTAACCCCAAATCTAAACCTAAAATCTAAACCTAACACCAAATCTAAACCTAACCCCAAATCTAAACCTAAAATCTAAACCTAACCCCAAATCTAAACCTAAAATCTAAACCTAACCCCAAATCTAAACCTAACCCCAAATCTAAACCTAAAATCTAAACCTAACCCCAAATCTAACCCTAAAATCTAAACCTAACCCCAAATCTAAACCCCAAATCTAAACCTAACCCCAAATCTAAACCCCAAATCTAAACATAAAATCTAAACCTAACCCCAAATCTAAACCTAAAATCTAAACCTAACCCCAAATCTGAACCTAAAATCTAAACCTAACCCGAAATCTGAACCTAAAATCTAAACCTAACCCCAAATCTAAACCTAAAATCTAAACCTAACCCCAAATCTAAACCTAACCCCAAATCTAAACCTAAAATCTAAACCTAACCCCAAATCTAAACCTAAAATCTAAACCTAACCCCAAATCTAAACCTAAAATCTAAACCTAACACCAAATCTAAACCTAACCCCAAATCTAAACCTAAAATCTAAACTTAACCCCAAATCTAAACCTAAAATCTAAACCTAACCCCAAATCTAAACCTAAAATCTAAACCTAACCCCAAATCTAAACCTAAAATCTAAACCTAACCCCAAGTCTAAACCTAAACCCAAATCTAAACCTAAAATATAAACCTAACCCCAAATCTAAACCTAACCCCAAATCTAAACCTAAAATCTAAACCTAACCCCAAATCTAACCCTAAAATCTAAACCTAACCCCAAATCTAAACCGCAAATCTAAACCTAACCCCAAATCTAAACCTAACTCCAAATCTAAACCTAAAATCTAAACCTAACCCCAAATCTAAACCTAACCCCAAATCTAAACCTAAAATCTAAACCTAACCCCAAATCTAAACCTTAAATCTAAACCTAAAATCTAAACCTAACCCCAAATTTAAACCTAAAATCTAAACCTAACCCCAAATCTAAACCTAAAATCTAAACCTAACCCCAAATCTAAACCTAACCCCTAATCTAAACCTAAAATCTAAACCTAAGCCCAAATCTAAACCTAAAATCTAAACCTAACCCCAAATCTAAACCTAACCCCATATCTAAACCTAAAATCTAAACCTAACCCCAAATCTAAACCTAAAATCTAAACCTAACCCCAAATCTAAACCTAAAATCTAAACCTAACCTAAAATCTAAACCTAACCCCAAATCTAAACCTAAAATCTAAACCTAACCCCAAATCTAAACCTTAAATCTAAACCTAAAATCTAAACCTAACCCCAAATTTAAACCTAAAATCTAAACCTACCCCCAAATCTAAACCTAAAATCTAAACCTAACCCCAAATCTAAACCTAAAATCTAAACCTAACCCCAAATCTAAACCTAACCCCAAATTTAAACCTAAAATCTAAACCTAACCCCAAATCTAAACCTAAAATCTAAACCTAACCCCAAATCTAAACCTAACCCCAAATCTAAACCTAACCCCAAATCTAAACCTAACCCCAAATCTAAACCTAAAATCTAATCCTAACCCCAAAGCTAAACCTTAAATCTAAACCTAAAATCTAAACCTAACCCCAAATTTAAACCTAAAATCTAAACCTAACCCCAAATCTAAACCCCAAATCTAAACCTAACCCCAAATCTAAACCTAACCCCAAATCTAAACCTAAAATCTAAACCTAAACCCAAATCTAAACCTAACCCCAAATCTAAACCTAAAATCTAAACCTAACCCCAAATCTAGACCTAAAATCTAAACCTAACCCCAAATCTAAACCTAAAATCTAAACCTAACCCCAAGTCTAAACCTAACCCCAAATCTAAACCTAAAATCTAAACCTAACCCCAAATCCAAACCTAAAATCTAAACCTAACCCCAAATCTAAACCTAACCCCTAAACTAAACCTAAAATCTAAACCTAACCCCAAATCTAAACCTAAAATCTAAACCTAACCCCAAATCTAAACCTAACCCCAAATCTAAACCTAAAATCTAAACCTAACCCCAAATCTAAACCTAACCCCATATCTAAACCTAAAATCTAAACCTAACCCCAAATCTAAACCTAAAATCTAAACCTAACCCCAAATCTAAACCTTACCCCAAATATAAACCTAAAATCTAAACCTAACCCCAAATCTAAACCTAAAATCTAAACCTAACCCCAAATCTAAACCTAAAATCTAAACCTAACCCCAAATCTAAACCTAACCCCAAATCTAAACCTTAAATCTAAACCTAACCCCAAATCTAAACCTAAAATCTAAACCTAACCCCAAATCTAAACCTAACCCCAAATCTAAACCTAAAATCTAAACCTAACCCCAAATCTAAACCTAAAATCTAAAACTAACCCCAAATCTAAACCTAAAATCTAAACCTAACACCAAATCTAAACCTAACCCCAAATCTAAACCTAAAATCTAAACCTAACCCCAAATCTAAACCTAAAATCTAAACCTAACCCCAAATCTAAACCTAACCCCAAATCTAAACCTAAAATCTAAACCTAACCCCAAATCTAACCCTAAAATCTAAACCTAACCCCAAATCTAAACCCCAAATCTAAACCTAACCCCAAATCTAAACCCCAAATCTAAACATAAAATCTAAACCTAACCCCAAATCTAAACCTAAAATCTAAACCTAACCCCAAATCTGAACCTAAAATCTAAACCTAACCCGAAATCTGAACCTAAAATCTAAACCTAACCCCAAATCTAAACCTAAAATCTAAACCTAACCCCAAATCTAAACCTAACCCCAAATCTAAACCTAAAATCTAAACCTAACCCCAAATCTAAACCTAAAATCTAAACTTAACCCCAAATCTAAACCTAACTCCAAATCTAAATCTCAAATCTAAACCTAACCCCAAATCTAAACCTAACCCCAAATCTAAACCTAACCCCTAATCTAAACCTAAAATCTAAACCTAACCCCAAATCTAAACCTAACATCTAAAACTAACCCCAAATCTAAACCTAACCCCAAATCTAAACCTAAAATCTAAACCTAACCCCAAATCTAAACCTAAAATCTAAACCTAACCCCAAGTCAAAACCTAACCCCAAATCTAAACCTAAAATCTAAACCTAACCCCAAATCCAAACCTAAAATCTAAACCTAACCCCAAATCTAAACCTAACCCCAAATCTAAACCTAAAATCTAAACCTAACCCCAAATCTAAACCTAAAATCTAAACCTAACCCCAAATCTAAACCTAACCCCAAATCTAAAACTAAAATCTAAACCTAACCCCAAATCTAAACCTAAAATCTAAACCTAACCCCAAATCTAAACCTAACCCCAAATCTAAACCTAAAATATAAACCTAACCCCAAATCTAAACCTAACCCCAAATCTAAACCTAAAATCTAAACCTAACCCCAAATATAAACCTAAAATCTAAACCTAACCCCAAATCTAAACCTAAAATCTAAACCTAACCCCAAATCTAAACCTAACCCCAAATCTAAACCTAAAATCTAAACCTAACCCCAAATCTAAACCTAAAATCTAAACCTAACCCCAAATCTAAACCTAACCCCTAAACTAAAACTATAATCTAAACCTAACCCCAAATCTAAACCTAAAATCTAAACCTAACCCCAAATCTAAACCTAACCCCAAATCTAAACCTAAAATCTAAACCTAACCCCAAATCTAAACCTAACCCCATATCTAAACCTAAAATCTAAACCTAACCCCAAATCTAAACCTAAAATCTAAACCTAACCCCAAATCTAAACCTTACCCCAAATATAAACCTAAAATCTAAACCTAACCCCAAATGTAATCCTAAAATCTAAACCTAACCCCAAATCTAAACCCCAAATCTAAACCTAAAATCTAAACCTAACTCCAAATGTAAACCCAAGCCCAAATCTTAACCTAAAATCTAAACCTAACCCCAAATCTAAACCTAAAATCTAAACCTAACCCCAAATCTAAACCTAAAATCTAAACTTAACCCCAAATCTAAACCTAACTCCAAATCTAAACCTCAAATCTAAACCTAACCCCAAATCTAAACCTAACCCCAAATCTAAACCTAACACCAAATCTAAACCTAAAATCTAAACCTAACCCCAAATCTAAACCTAACATCTAAACCTAACCCCAAATCTAAACCTAACCCCAAATCTAAACCTAAAATCTAAACCTAACCCCAAATCTAAACCTAAAATCTAAACCTAACCCCAAATCCAAACCTAAAATCTAAACCTAACCCCAAATCTAAACCTAAAATCTAAACCTAACCCCAAATCTAAACCTAACCCCAAATCTAAACCTAAAATCTAAACCTAACCCCAAATCTAAACCTAAAATCTAAACCTAACCCCAAATCTAAACCTAACCCCAAATCTAAACCTAAAATCTAAACCTAACCCCAAATCTAAACCTAAAATCTAAACCTAACCCCAAATCTAAACCTAACCCCAAATCTAAACCTAACCCCAAATCTAAACCTAAAATCTAAACCTAACCCCAAATCTAAACCTAACCCCATATCTAAACCTAAAATCTAAACCTAACCCCAAATCTAAACCTAAAATCTAAACCTAACCCCAAATCTAAACCTTACCCCAAATATAAACCTAAAATCTAAACCTAACCCCAAATGTAATCCTAAAATCTAAACCTAACCCCAAATCTAAACCCCAAATCTAAACCTAAAATCTAAACCTAACTCCAAATGTAAACCCAAGCCCAAATCTTAACCTAAAATCTAAACCTAACCCCAAATCTAAACCTAAAATCTAAACCTAACCCCAAATCTAAACCTAAAATCTAAACTTAACCCCAAATCTAAACCTAACTCCAAATCTAAACCTCAAATCTAAACCTAACCCCAAATCTAAACCTAACCCCAAATCTAAACCTAACACCAAATCTAAACCTAAAATCTAAACCTAACCCCAAATCTAAACCTAACATCTAAACCTAACCCCAAATCTAAACCTAACCCCAAATCTAAACCTAAAATCTAAACCTAACCCCAAATCTAAACCTAAAATCTAAACCTAACCCCAAATCCAAACCTAAAATCTAAACCTAACCCCAAATCTAAACCTAAAATCTAAACCTAACCCCAAATCTAAACCTAACCCCAAATCTAAACCTAAAATCTAAACCTAACCCCAAATCTAAACCTAAAATCTAAACCTAACCCCAAATCTAAACCTAACCCCAAATCTAAACCTAAAATCTAAACCTAACCCCAAATCTAAACCTAAAATCTAAACCTAACCCCAAATCTAAACCTAACCCCAAATCTAAACCTAAAATCTAAACCTAACCCCAAATCTAAACCTAACCCCAAATCTAAACCTAAAATCTAAACCTAACCCCAAATCCAAACCTAAAATCTAAACCTAACCCCAAATCTAAACCTAACCCCAAATCTAAACCTAAAATCTAAACCTAACCCCAAATCTAAACCTAAAATCTAAACCTAACCCCAAATCTAAACCTAAAATCTAAACGTAACCCCAAATCTAAACCTAACCCCAAATCTAAACCTAACCCCAAATCCAAACCTAAAATCTAAACCTAACCCCAAATCTAAACCTAAAATCTAAACCTAACCCCAAATCTAAACCTAAAATCTAAACCAAAAATCTAAACCTAACCCCAAATTTAAACCTAAAATCTAAACCTAACCCCAAATCTAAACCTAAAATCTAAACCTAACCCCAAATCTAAACCTAAAATCTAAACCTAACCCCAAGTCTAAACCTAACCCCAAATCTAAACCTAAAATCTAAACCTAACCCCAAATCCAAACCTAAAATCTAAACCTAACCCCAAATCTAAACCTAACCCCAAATCTAAACCTAAAATCTAAACCTAACCCCAAATCTAAACCTAAAATCTAAACCTAACCCCAAATCTAAACCTAACCCCTAATCTAAACCTAAAATCTAAACCTAACCCCAAATCTAAACCTAAAATCTAAACCTAACCCCAAATCTAAACCTAACCCCAAATCTAAACCTAAAATCTAAACCTAACCCCAAATCTAAACCTAACCCCAAATCTAAAACTAAAATCTAAACCTAACCCCAAATCTAAACCTAAAATCTCAAACCTAACCCCAAATTTAAATCTAACACCAAATCTAAACCTAAAATCTAAACCTAACCCCAAATCTAAACCTTACCCCAAATCTAAAACTAAAATCTAAACCTAACCCCAAATCTAAACCTAAAATCTAAACCTAACCCAAATCTAAACCTAAAATCTAAACCTAACCCCAAATCTAAACCTAAAATCTAAACCTAACCCCAAATCTAAACCTAAAATCTAAACCTAACCCCAAATCTAAACCTAAAATCTAAACCTAACCCCAAGTCAAAACCTAACCCCAAATCTAAACCTAAAATCTAAACCTAACCCCAAATCCAAACCTAAAATCTAAACCTAACCCCAAATCTAAACCTAACCCCTAATCTAAACCTAAAATCTAAACCTAACCCCAAATCTAAACCTAAAATCTAAACCTAACCCCAAATCTAAACCTAACCCCAAATCTAAACCTAAAATCTAAACCTAACCCCAAATCTAAACCTAAAATCTAAACCTAACCCCAAATCTAAACCTAACCCCAAATCTAAACCTAAAATATAAACCTAACCCCAAATCTAAACCTAACCCCAAATCTAAACCTAAAATCTAAACCTAACCCCAAATATAAACCTAAAATCTAAACCTAACCCCAAATATAAACCTAAAATCTAAACCTAACCCCAAATCTAAACCTAAAATCTAAACCTAACCCCAAATCTAAACCTAACCCCAAATCTAAACCTAAAATCTAAACCTAACCCCAAATCTAAACCTAAAATCTAAACCTAACCCCAAATCTAAACCTAACCCCTAAACTAAAACTATAATCTAAACCTAACCCCAAATCTAAACCTAAAATCTAAACCTAACCCCAAATCTAAACCTAACCCCAAATCTAAACCTAAAATCTAAACCTAACCCCAAATCTAAACCTAACCCCATATCTAAACCTAAAATCTAAACCTAACCCCAAATCTAAACCTAAAATCTAAACCTAAAACCAAATCTAAACCTTACCCCAAATATAAACCTAAAATCTAAACCTAACCCCAAATGTAATCCTAAAATCTAAACCTAACCCCAAATCTAAACCCCAAATCTAAACCTAAAATCTAAACCTAACTCCAAATGTAAACCCAAGCCCAAATCTTAACCTAAAATCTAAACCTAACCCCAAATCTAAACCTAAAATCTAAACCTAACCCCAAATCTAAACCTAAAATCTAAACTTAACCCCAAATCTAAACCTAACTCCAAATCTAAACCTCAAATCTAAACCTAACCCCAAATCTAAACCTAAAATCTAAACCTAACCCCAAATCTAACCCTAAAATCTAAACCTAACCCCAAATCTAAACCCCAAATCTAAACCTAACCCCAAATCTAAACCTAACCCCTAATCTAAACCTAAAATCTAAACCTAAGCCCAAATCTAAACCTAAAATCTAAACCTAACCCCAAATCTAAACCTAACCCCATATCTAAACCTAAAATCTAAACCTAACCCCAAATCTAAACCTAAAATCTAAACCTAACCCCAAATCTAAACCTAAAATCTAAACCTAACCTAAAATCTAAACCTAACCCCAAATCTAAACCTAAAATCTAAACCTAACCCCAAATCTAAACCTTAAATCTAAACCTAAAATCTAAACCTAACCCCAAATTTAAACCTAAAATCTAAACCTACTCCCAAATCTAAACCTAAAATCTAAACCTAACCCCAAATCTAAACCTAAAATCTAAACCTAACCCCAAATCTAAACCTAACCCCAAATCTAAACTTAAAATCTAAACCTAACCCCAAATCTAAACCTAACCCCAAATCTAAACCTAAAATCTAAACCTAACCCCAAATCTAAACCTAAAATCTAAACCTAACCCCAAATCTAAACCTAACCCCAAATCTAAACCTAAAATCTAAACCTAACCCCAAATCTAAACCTAAAATCTAAACCTAACCCCAAATCTAAACCTAACCCCAAATCTAAACCTAAAATCTAAACCTAACCCCAAATCTAAACCTAACCCCAAATCTAAACCTAAAATCTAAACCTAACCCCAAATCTAAACCTAAAATCTAAACCTAACCCCAAATCTAAACCTAACCCCAAATCTAAACCTAAAATCTAAACCTAACCCCAAATCTAAACCTAAAATCTAAACCTAACCCCAAATCTAAACCTAAAATCTAAACCTAACCCCAAATCTAAACCTAAAATCTAAACGTAACCCCAAATCTAAACCTAACCCCAAATCTAAACCTAACCCCAAATCCAAACCTAAAATCTAAACCTAACCCCAAATCTAAACCTAAAATCTAAACCTAACCCCAAATCTAAACCTAAAATCTAAACCAAAAATCTAAACCTAACCCCAAATTTAAACATAAAATCTAAACCTAACCCCAAATCTAAACCTTAAATCTAAACCTAACCCCAAATCTAAACCTAAAATCTAAACCTAATCCCAAATCTAAACCTAACCCCAAATCTAAACCTAAAATCTAAACCTAACCCCAAATCTAAACCTAACCCCAAATCTAAACCTAAAATCTAAACCTAACCCCAAATCTAAACCTAAAATCTAAACCTAACCCCAAATCTAAACCTAACCCCAAATCTAAACCTAAAATCTAAACCTAACCCCAAATCTAAACCTAAAATCTAAACCTAACCCCAAATCTAAACCTAAAATCTAAACCTAACCCCAAATCTAAACCTAACCCCAAATCTAAACCTAACCCCAAATCCAAACCTAAAATCTAAACCTAACCCCAAATCTAAACCTAAAATCTAAACCTAACCCCAAATCTAAACCTAAAATCTAAACCAAAAATCTAAACCTAACCCCAAATTTAAACCTAAAATCTAAACCTAACCCCAAATCTAAACCTAAAATCTAAACCTAACCCCAAATCTAAACCTAAAATCTAAACCTAACCCCAAGTCTAAACCTAACCCCAAATCTAAACCTAAAATCTAAACCTAACCCCAAATCCAAACCTAAAATCTAAACCTAACCCCAAATCTAAACCTAACCCCAAATCTAAACCTAAAATCTAAACCTAACCCCAAATCTAAACCTAAAATCTAAACCTAACCCCAAATCTAAACCTAACCCCTAATCTAAACCTAAAATCTAAACCTAACCCCAAATCTAAACCTAAAATCTAAACCTAACCCCAAATCTAAACCTAACCCCAAATCTAAACCTAAAATCTAAACCTAACCCCAAATCTAAACCTAACCCCAAATCTAAAACTAAAATCTAAACCTAACCCCAAATCTAAACCTAAAATCTCAAACCTAACCCCAAATTTAAATCTAACACCAAATCTAAACCTAAAATCTAAACCTAACCCCAAATCTAAACCTTACCCCAAATCTAAAACTAAAATCTAAACCTAACCCCAAATCTAAACCTAAAATCTAAACCTAAACCAAATCTAAACCTAAAATCTAAACCTAACCCCAAATCTAAACCTAAAATCTAAACCTAACCCCAAATCTAAACCTAAAATCTAAACCTAACCCCAAATCTAAACCTAAAATCTAAACCTAACCCCAAGTCAAAACCTAACCCCAAATCTAAAACTAAAATCTAAACCTAACCCCAAATCCAAACCTAAAATCTAAACCTAACCCCAAATCTAAACCTAACCCCAAATCTAAACCTAAAATCTAAACCTAACCCCAAATCTAAACCTAAAATCTAAACCTAACCCCAAATCTAAACCTAACCCCAAATCTAAACCTAAAATCTAAACCTAACCCCAAATCTAAACCCCAAATCTAAACCTAAAATCTAAACCTAACTCCAAATGTAAACCCAAGCCCAAATCTTAACCTAAAATCTAAACCTAACCCCAAATCTAAACCTAAAATCTAAACCTAACCCCAAATCTAAACCTAAAATCTAAACTTAACCCCAAATCTAAACCTAACTCCAAATCTAAACCTCAAATCTAAACCTAACCCCAAATCTAAACCTAAAATCTAAACCTAACCCCAAATCTAACCCTAAAATCTAAACCTAACCCCAAATCTAAACCCCAAATCTAAACCTAACCCCAAATCTAAACCTAACCCCTAATCTAAACCTAAAATCTAAACCTAAGCCCAAATCTAAACCTAAAATCTAAACCTAACCCCAAATCTAAACCTAACCCCATATCTAAACCTAAAATCTAAACCTAACCCCAAATCTAAACCTAAAATCTAAACCTAACCCCAAATCTAAACCTAAAATCTAAACCTAACCTAAAATCTAAACCTAACCCCAAATCTAAACCTAAAATCTAAACCTAACCCCAAATCTAAACCTTAAATCTAAACCTAAAATCTAAACCTAACCCCAAATTTAAACCTAAAATCTAAACCTACTCCCAAATCTAAACCTAAAATCTAAACCTAACCCCAAATCTAAACCTAAAATCTAAACCTAACCCCAAATCTAAACCTAACCCCAAATCTAAACCTAAAATCTAAACCTAACCCCAAATCTAAACCTAACCCCAAATCTAAACCTAAAATCTAAACCTAACCCCAAATCTAAACCTAAAATCTAAACCTAACCCCAAATCTAAACCTAACCCCAAATCTAAACCTAAAATCTAAACCTAACCCCAAATCTAAACCTAAAATCTAAACCTAACCCCAAATCTAAACCTAACCCCAAATCTAAACCTAAAATCTAAACCTAACCCCAAATCTAAACCTAACCCCAAATCTAAACCTAAAATCTAAACCTAACCCCAAATCTAAACCTAAAATCTAAACCTAACCCCAAATCTAAACCTAACCCCAAATCTAAACCTAAAATCTAAACCTAACCCCAAATCTAAACCTAAAATCTAAACCTAACCCCAAATCTAAACCTAAAATCTAAACCTAACCCCAAATCTAAACCTAAAATCTAAACGTAACCCCAAATCTAAACCTAACCCCAAATCTAAACCTAACCCCAAATCCAAACCTAAAATCTAAACCTAACCCCAAATCTAAACCTAAAATCTAAACCTAACCCCAAATCTAAACCTAAAATCTAAACCAAAAATCTAAACCTAACCCCAAATTTAAACATAAAATCTAAACCTAACCCCAAATCTAAACCTTAAATCTAAACCTAACCCCAAATCTAAACCTAAAATCTAAACCTAACCCCAAATCTAAACCTAACCCCAAATCTAAACCTAAAATCTAAACCTAACCCCAAATCTAAACCTAACCCCAAATCTAAACCTAAAATCTAAACCTAACCCCAAATCTAAACCTAAAATCTAAACCTAACCCCAAATCTAAACCTAACCCCAAATCTAAACCTAAAATCTAAACCTAACCCCAAATCTAAACCTAAAATCTAAACCTAACCCCAAATCTAAACCTAAAATCTAAACCTAACCCCAAATCTAAACCTAACCCCAAATCTAAACCTAACCCCAAATCCAAACCTAAAATCTAAACCTAACCCCAAATCTAAACCTAAAATCTAAACCTAACCCCAAATCTAAACCTAAAATCTAAACCAAAAATCTAAACCTAACCCCAAATTTAAACCTAAAATCTAAACCTAACCCCAAATCTAAACCTAAAATCTAAACCTAACCCCAAATCTAAACCTAAAATCTAAACCTAACCCCAAGTCTAAACCTAACCCCAAATCTAAACCTAAAATCTAAACCTAACCCCAAATCCAAACCTAAAATCTAAACCTAACCCCAAATCTAAACCTAACCCCAAATCTAAACCTAAAATCTAAACCTAACCCCAAATCTAAACCTAAAATCTAAACCTAACCCCAAATCTAAACCTAACCCCTAATCTAAACCTAAAATCTAAACCTAACCCCAAATCTAAACCTAAAATCTAAACCTAACCCCAAATCTAAACCTAACCCCAAATCTAAACCTAAAATCTAAACCTAACCCCAAATCTAAACCTAACCCCAAATCTAAAACTAAAATCTAAACCTAACCCCAAATCTAAACCTAAAATCTCAAACCTAACCCCAAATTTAAATCTAACACCAAATCTAAACCTAAAATCTAAACCTAACCCCAAATCTAAACCTTACCCCAAATCTAAAACTAAAATCTAAACCTAACCCCAAATCTAAACCTAAAATCTAAACCTAAACCAAATCTAAACCTAAAATCTAAACCTAACCCCAAATCTAAACCTAAAATCTAAACCTAACCCCAAATCTAAACCTAAAATCTAAACCTAACCCCAAATCTAAACCTAAAATCTAAACCTAACCCCAAGTCAAAACCTAACCCCAAATCTAAAACTAAAATCTAAACCTAACCCCAAATCCAAACCTAAAATCTAAACCTAACCCCAAATCTAAACCTAACCCCAAATCTAAACCTAAAATCTAAACCTAACCCCAAATCTAAACCTAAAATCTAAACCTAACCCCAAATCTAAACCTAACCCCAAATCTAAACCTAAAATCTAAACCTAACCCCAAATCTAAACCTAAAATCTAAACCTAACCCCAAATCTAAACCTAAAATATAAACCTAACCCCAAATCTAAACCTAACCCCAAATCTAAACCTAAAATCTAAACCTAACCCCAAATATAAACCTAAAATCTAAACCTAACCCCAAATATAAACCTAAAATCTAAACCTAACCCCAAATCTAAACCTAAAATCTAAACCTAACCCCAAATCTAAACCTAACCCCAAATCTAAACCTAAAATCTAAACCTAACCCCAAATCTAAACCTAACCCCAAATCTAAACCTAAAATCTAAACCTAACCCCAAATCTAAACCTAACCCCAAATCTAAACCTAAAATCTAAACCTAACCCCAAATCTAAACCTAAAATCTAAACCTAACCCCAAATCTAAACCTAACCCCAAATCTAAACCTAAAATCTAAACCTAACCCCAAATCTAAACCTAAAATCTAAACCTAACCCCAAATCTAAACCTAAAATCTAAACGTAACCCCAAATCTAAACCTAACCCCAAATCTAAACCTAACCCCAAATCCAAACCTAAAATCTAAACCTAACCCCAAATCTAAACCTAAAATCTAAACCTAACCCCAAATCTAAACCTAAAATCTAAACCAAAAATCTAAACCTAACCCCAAATTTAAACCTAAAATCTAAACCTAACCCCAAATCTAAACCTAAAATCTAAACCTAACCCCAAATCTAAACCTAAAATCTAAACCTAACCCCAAGTCTAAACCTAACCCCAAATCTAAACCTAAAATCTAAACCTAACCCCAAATCCAAACCTAAAATCTAAACCTAACCCCAAATCTAAACCTAACCCCAAATCTAAACCTAAAATCTAAACCTAACCCCAAATCTAAACCTAAAATCTAAACCTAACCCCAAATCTAAACCTAACCCCTAATCTAAACCTAAAATCTAAACCTAACCCCAAATCTAAACCTAAAATCTAAACCTAACCCCAAATCTAAACCTAACCCCAAATCTAAACCTAAAATCTAAACCTAACCCCAAATCTAAACCTAACCCCAAATCTAAAACTAAAATCTAAACCTAACCCCAAATCTAAACCTAAAATCTCAAACCTAACCCCAAATTTAAATCTAACACCAAATCTAAACCTAAAATCTAAACCTAACCCCAAATCTAAACCTTACCCCAAATCTAAAACTAAAATCTAAACCTAACCCCAAATCTAAACCTAAAATCTAAACCTAAACCAAATCTAAACCTAAAATCTAAACCTAACCCCAAATCTAAACCTAAAATCTAAACCTAACCCCAAATCTAAACCTAAAATCTAAACCTAACCCCAAATCTAAACCTAAAATCTAAACCTAACCCCAAGTCAAAACCTAACCCCAAATCTAAAACTAAAATCTAAACCTAACCCCAAATCCAAACCTAAAATCTAAACCTAACCCCAAATCTAAACCTAACCCCAAATCTAAACCTAAAATCTAAACCTAACCCCAAATCTAAACCTAAAATCTAAACCTAACCCCAAATCTAAACCTAACCCCAAATCTAAACCTAAAATCTAAACCTAACCCCAAATCTAAACCTAAAATCTAAACCTAACCCCAAATCTAAACCTAAAATATAAACCTAACCCCAAATCTAAACCTAACCCCAAATCTAAACCTAAAATCTAAACCTAACCCCAAATATAAACCTAAAATCTAAACCTAACCCCAAATATAAACCTAAAATCTAAACCTAACCCCAAATCTAAACCTAAAATCTAAACCTAACCCCAAATCTAAACCTAACCCCAAATCTAAACCTAAAATCTAAACCTAACCCCAAATCTAAACCTAACCCCATATCTAAACCTAAAATCTAAACCTAACCCCAAATCTAAACCTAAAATCTAAACCTAAAACCAAATCTAAACCTTACCCCAAATATAAACCTAAAATCTAAACCTAACCCCAAATGTAATCCTAAAATCTAAACCTAACCCCAAATCTAAACCCCAAATCTAAACCTAAAATCTAAACCTAACCCCAAATCTAAACCTAAAATCTAAACCTAACCCCAAATCTAAACCTAAAATCTAAACTTAACCCCAAATCTAAACCTAACTCCAAATCTAAACCTCAAATCTAAACCTAACCCCAAATCTAAACCTAAAATCTAAACCTAACCCCAAATCTAACCCTAAAATCTAAACCTAACCCCAAATCTAAACCCCAAATCTAAACCTAACCCCAAATCTAAACATAACCCCTAATCTAAACCTAAAATCTAAACCTAAGCCCAAATCTAAACCTAAAATCTAAACCTAACCCCAAATCTAAACCTAACCCCATATCTAAACCTAAAATCTAAACCTAACCCCAAATTTAAACCTAAAATCTAAACCTACCCCCAAATCTAAACCTAAAATCTAAACCTAACCCCAAATCTAAACCTAAAATCTAAACCTAACCCCAAATCTAAACCTAACCCGAAATCTAAACCTAAAATCTAAACCTAACCCCAAATCTAAACCTAACCCCAAATCTAAACCTAAAATCTAAACCTAACCCCAAATCTAAACCTAAAATCTAAACCTAACCCCAAATCTAAACCTAACCCCAAATCTAAACCTAAAATCTAAACCTAACCCCAAATCTAAACCTAAAATCTAAACCTAACCCCAAATCCAAACCTAAAATCTAAACCTAACCCCAAATCTAAACCTAAAATCTAAACCTAACCCCAAATCTAAACCTAAAATCTAAACCAAAAATCTAAACCTAACCCCAAATTTAAACCTAAAATCTAAACCTAACCCCAAATCTAAACCTAAAATCTAAACCTAACCCCAAATCTAAACCTAAAATCTAAACCTAACCCCAAGTCTAAACCTAACCCCAAATCTAAACCTAAAATCTAAACCTAACCCCAAATCCAAACCTAAAATCTAAACCTAACCCCAAATCTAAACCTAACCCCAAATCTAAACCTAAAATCTAAACCTAACCCCAAATCTAAACCTAAAATCTAAACCTAACCCCAAATCTAAACCTAACCCCTAATCTAAACCTAAAATCTAAACCTAACCCCAAATCTAAACCTAAAATCTAAACCTAACCCCAAATCTAAACCTAACCCCAAATCTAAACCTAAAATCTAAACCTAACCCCAAATCTAAACCTAACCCCAAATCTAAAACTAAAATCTAAACCTAACCCCAAATCTAAACCTAAAATCTCAAACCTAACCCCAAATTTAAATCTAACACCAAATCTAAACCTAAAATCTAAACCTAACCCCAAATCTAAACCTTACCCCAAATCTAAAACTAAAATCTAAACCTAACCCCAAATCTAAACCTAAAATCTAAACCTAACCCAAATCTAAACCTAAAATCTAAACCTAACCCCAAATCTAAACCTAAAATCTAAACCTAACCCCAAATCTAAACCTAAAATCTAAACCTAACCCCAAATCTAAACCTAACCCCAAATCTAAACCTAAAATCTAAACCTAACCCCAAATCTAAACCTAAAATCTAAACCTAACCCCAAATCTAAACCTAACCCCAAATCTAAACCTAAAATCTAAACCTAACCCCAAATCTAAACCTAAAATCTAAACCTAACCCCAAATCTAAACCTAACCCCAAATCTAAACCTAAAATATAAACCTAACCCCAAATCTAAACCTAACCCCAAATCTAAACCTAAAATCTAAACCTAACCCCAAATATAAACCTAAAATCTAAACCTAACCCCAAATATAAACCTAAAATCTAAACCTAACCCCAAATCTAAACCTAAAATCTAAACCTAACCCCAAATCTAAACCTAACCCCAAATCTAAACCTAAAATCTAAACCTAACCCCAAATCTAAACCTAAAATCTAAACCTAACCCCAAATCTAAACCTAACCCCTAAACTAAAACTATAATCTAAACCTAACCCCAAATCTAAACCTAAAATCTAAACCTAACCCCAAATCTAAACCTAACCCCAAATCTAAACCTAAAATCTAAACCTAACCCCAAATCTAAACCTAACCCCATATCTAAACCTAAAATCTAAACCTAACCCCAAATCTAAACCTAAAATCTAAACCTAAAACCAAATCTAAACCTTACCCCAAATATAAACCTAAAATCTAAACCTAACCCCAAATGTAATCCTAAAATCTAAACCTAACCCCAAATCTAAACCCCAAATCTAAACCTAAAATCTAAACCTAACTCCAAATGTAAACCCAAGCCCAAATCTTAACCTAAAATCTAAACCTAACCCCAAATCTAAACCTAAAATCTAAACCTAACCCCAAATCTAAACCTAAAATCTAAACTTAACCCCAAATCTAAACCTAACTCCAAATCTAAACCTCAAATCTAAACCTAACCCCAAATCTAAACCTAAAATCTAAACCTAACCCCAAATCTAACCCTAAAATCTAAACCTAACCCCAAATCTAAACCCCAAATCTAAACCTAACCCCAAATCTAAACCTAACCCCTAATCTAAACCTAAAATCTAAACCTAAGCCCAAATCTAAACCTAAAATCTAAACCTAACCCCAAATCTAAACCTAACCCCATATCTAAACCTAAAATCTAAACCTAACCCCAAATCTAAACCTAAAATCTAAACCTAACCCCAAATCTAAACCTAAAATCTAAACCTAACCTAAAATCTAAACCTAACCCCAAATCTAAACCTAAAATCTAAACCTAACCCCAAATCTAAACCTTAAATCTAAACCTAAAATCTAAACCTAACCCCATATCTAAACCTAAAATCTAAACCTACCCCCAAATCTAAACCTAAAATCTAAACCTAACCCCAAATCTAAACCTAACCCGAAATCTAAACCTAAAATCTAAACCTAACCCCAAATCTAAACCTAACCCCAAATCTAAACCTAAAATCTAAACCTAACCCCAAATCTAAACCTAAAATCTAAACCTAACCCCAAATCTAAACCTAACCCCAAATCTAAACCTAAAATCTAAACCTAACCCCAAATCTAAACCTAAAATCTAAACCTAACCCCAAATCTAAACCTAACCCCAAATCTAAACCTAAAATCTAAACCTAACCCCAAATCTAAACCTAACCCCAAATCTAAACCTAAAATCTAAACCTAACCCCAAATCTAAACCTAAAATCTAAACCTAACCCCAAATCTAAACCTAACCCCAAATCTAAACCTAAAATCTAAACCTAACCCCAAATCTAAACCTAAAATCTAAACCTAACCCCAAATCTAAACCTAAAATCTAAACGTAACCCCAAATCTAAACCTAACCCCAAATCTAAACCTAACCCCAAATCCAAACCTAAAATCTAAACCTAACCCCAAATCTAAACCTAAAATCTAAACCTAACCCCAAATCTAAACCTAAAATCTAAACCAAAAATCTAAACCTAACCCCAAATTTAAACATAAAATCTAAACCTAACCCCAAATCTAAACCTTAAATCTAAACCTAACCCCAAATCTAAACCTAAAATCTAAACCTAACCCCAAATCTAAACCTAACCCCAAATCTAAACCTAAAATCTAAACCTAACCCCAAATCTAAACCTAAAATCTAAACCTAACCCCAAATCTAAACCTAAAATCTAAACCTAACCCCAAATCTAAACCTAACCCCAAATCTAAACCTAAAATCTAAACCTAACCCCAAATCTAAACCTAAAATCTAAACCTAACCCCAAATCTAAACCTAAAATCTAAACCTAACCCCAAATCTAAACCTAACCCCAAATCTAAACCTAACCCCAAATCCAAACCTAAAATCTAAACCTAACCCCAAATCTAAACCTAAAATCTAAACCTAACCCCAAATCTAAACCTAAAATCTAAACCAAAAATCTAAACCTAACCCCAAATTTAAACCTAAAATCTAAACCTAACCCCAAATCTAAACCTAAAATCTAAACCTAACCCCAAATCTAAACCTAAAATCTAAACCTAACCCCAATTCTAAACCTAACCCCAAATCTAAACCTAAAATCTAAACCTAACCCCAAATCCAAACCTAAAATCTAAACCTAACCCCAAATCTAAACCTAACCCCAAATCTAAACCTAAAATCTAAACCTAACCCCAAATCTAAACCTAAAATCTAAACCTAACCCCAAATCTAAACCTAACCCCTAATCTAAACCTAAAATCTAAACCTAACCCCAAATCTAAACCTAAAATCTAAACCTAACCCCAAATCTAAACCTAACCCCAAATCTAAACCTAAAATCTAAACCTAACCCCAAATCTAAACCTAACCCCAAATCTAAACCTAAAATCTAAACCTAACCCCAAATCTAAACCTAAAATCTCAAACCTAACCCCAAATTTAAATCTAACACCAAATCTAAACCTAAAATCTAAACCTAACCCCAAATCTAAACCTTACCCCAAATCTAAAACTAAAATCTAAACCTAACCCCAAATCTAAACCTAAAATCTAAACCTAAACCAAATCTAAACCTAAAATCTAAACCTAACCCCAAATCTAAACCTAAAATCTAAACCTAACCCCAAATCTAAACCTAAAATCTAAACCTAACCCCAAATCTAAACCTAAAATCTAAACCTAACCCCAAGTCAAAACCTAACCCCAAATCTAAACCTAAAATCTAAACCTAACCCCAAATCCAAACCTAAAATCTAAACCTAACCCCAAATCTAAACCTAACCCCAAATCTAAACCTAAAATCTAAACCTAACCCCAAATCTAAACCTAAAATCTAAACCTAACCCCAAATCTAAACCTAACCCCAAATCTAAACCTAAAATCTAAACCTAACCCCAAATCTAAACCTAAAATCTAAACCTAACCCCAAATCTAAACCTAACCCCAAATCTAAACCTAAAATATAAACCTAACCCCAAATCTAAACCTAACCCCAAATCTAAACCTAAAATCTAAACCTAACCCCAAATATAAACCTAAAATCTAAACCTAACCCCAAATATAAACCTAAAATCTAAACCTAACCCCAAATCTAAACCTAAAATCTAAACCTAACCCCAAATCTAAACCTAACCCCAAATCTAAACCTAAAATCTAAACCTAACCCCAAATCTAAACCTAAAATCTAAACCTAACCCCAAATCTAAACCTAACCCCTAAACTAAAACTATAATCTAAACCTAACCCCAAATCTAAACCTAAAATCTAAACCTAACCCCAAATCTAAACCTAACCCCAAATCTAAACCTAAAATCTAAACCTAACCCCAAATCTAAACCTAACCCCATATCTAAACCTAAAATCTAAACCTAACCCCAAATCTAAACCTAAAATCTAAACCTAAAACCAAATCTAAACCTTACCCCAAATATAAACCTAAAATCTAAACCTAACCCCAAATGTAATCCTAAAATCTAAACCTAACCCCAAATCTAAACCCCAAATCTAAACCTAAAATCTAAACCTAACTCCAAATGTAAACCCAAGCACAAATCTTAACCTAAAATCTAAACCTAACCCCAAATCTAAACCTAAAATCTAAACCTAACCCCAAATCTAAACCTAAAATCTAAACTTAACCCCAAATCTAAACCTAACTCCAAATCTAAACCTCAAATCTAAACCTAACCCCAAATCTAAACCTAAAATCTAAACCTAACCCCAAATCTAACCCTAAAATCTAAACCTAACCCCAAATCTAAACCCCAAATCTAAACCTAACCCCAAATCTAAACCTAACCCCTAATCTAAACCTAAAATCTAAACCTAAGCCCAAATCTAAACCTAAAATCTAAACCTAACCCCAAATCTAAACCTAACCCCATATCTAAACCTAAAATCTAAACCTAACCCCAAATCTAAACCTAAAATCTAAACCTAACCCCAAATCTAAACCTAAAATCTAAACCTAACCTAAAATCTAAACCTAACCCCAAATCTAAACCTAAAATCTAAACCTAACCCCAAATCTAAACCTTAAATCTAAACCTAAAATCTAAACCTAACCCCAAATTTAAACCTAAAATCTAAACCTACCCCCAAATCTAAACCTAAAATCTAAACCTAACCCCAAATCTAAACCTAAAATCTAAACCTAACCCCAAATCTAAACCTAACCCGAAATCTAAACCTAAAATCTAAACCTAACCCCAAATCTAAACCTAACCCCAAATCTAAACCTAAAATCTAAACCTAACCCCAAATCTAAACCTAAAATCTAAACCTAACCCCAAATCTAAACCTAACCCCAAATCTAAACCTAAAATCTAAACCTAACCCCAAATCTAAACCTAAAATCTAAACCTAACCCCAAATCTAAACCTAACCCCAAATCTAAACCTAAAATCTAAACCTAACCCCAAATCTAAACCTAACCCCAAATCTAAACCTAAAATCTAAACGTAACCCCAAATCTAAACCTAAAATCTAAACCTAACCCCAAATCTAAACCTAACCCCAAATCTAAACCTAAAATCTAAACCTAACCCCAAATCTAAACCTAAAATCTAAACCTAACCCCAAATCTAAACCTAAAATCTAAACGTAACCCCAAATCTAAACCTAACCCCAAATCTAAACCTAACCCCAAATCCAAACCTAAAATCTAAACCTAACCCCAAATCTAAACCTAAAATCTAAACCTAACCCCAAATCTAAACCTAAAATCTAAACCAAAAATCTAAACCTAACCCCAAATTTAAACATAAAATCTAAACCTAACCCCAAATCTAAACCTTAAATCTAAACCTAACCCCAAATCTAAACCTAAAATCTAAACCTAACCCCAAGTCTAAACCTAACCCCAAATCTAAACCTAAAATCTAAACCTAACCCCAAATCCAAACCTAAAATCTAAACCTAACCCCAAATCTAAACCTAACCCCAAATCTAAACCTAAAATCTAAACCTAACCCCAAATCTAAACCTAACCCCTAATCTAAACCTAAAATCTAAACCTAACCCCAAATCTAAACCTAAAATCTAAACCTAACCCCAAATCTAAACCTAACCCCAAATCTAAACCTAAAATCTAAACCTAACCCCAAATCTAAACCTAACCCCAAATCTAAACCTAAAATCTAAACCTAACCCCAAATCTAAACCTAAAATCTAAACCTAACCCCAAATCTAAACCTAACCCCAAATCTAAACCTAAAATCTAAACCTAACCCCAAATCTAAACCTAAAATCTAAACCTAACCCCAAATCTAAACCTAAAATCTAAACGTAACCCCAATTCTAAACCTAACCCCAAATCTAAACCTAACCCCAAATCCAAACCTAAAATCTAAACCTAACCCCAAATCTAAACCTAAAATCTAAACCTAACCCCAAATCTAAACCTAAAATCTAAACCAAAAATCTAAACCTAACCCCAAATTTAAACCTAAAATCTAAACCTAACCCCAAATCTAAACCTAAAATCTAAACCTAACCCCAAATCTAAACCTAAAATCTAAACCTAACCCCAAGTCTAAACCTAACCCCAAATCTAAACGTAAAATCTAAACCTAACCCCAAATCCAAACCTAAAATCTAAACCTAACCCCAAATCTAAACCTAACCCCAAATCTAAACCTAAAATCTAAACCTAACCCCAAATCTAAACCTAAAATCTAAACCTAACCCCAAATCTAAACCTAACCCCTAATCTAAACCTAAAATCTAAACCTAACCCCAAATCTAAACCTAAAATCTAAACCTAACCCCAAATCTAAACCTAACCCCAAATCTAAACCTAAAATCTAAACCTAACCCCAAATCTAAACCTAACCCCAAATCTAAAACTAAAATCTAAACCTAACCCCAAATCTAAACCTAAAATCTAAACCTAACCCCAAATTTAAATCTAACACCAAATCTAAACCTAAAATCTAAACCTAACCCCAAATCTAAATCTTACCCCAAATCTAAAACTAAAATCTAAACCTAACCCCAAATCTAAACCTAAAATCTAAACCTAACCCAAATCTAAACCTAAAATCTAAACCTAACCCCAAATCTAAACCTAAAATCTAAACCTAACCCCAAATCTAAACCTAAAATCTAAACCTAACACCAAATCTAAACCTAACCCCAAATCTAAACCTAAAATCTAAACTTAACCCCAAATCTAAACCTAAAATCTAAACCTAACCCCAAATCTAAACCTAACCCCAAATCTAAACCTAAAATCTAAACCTAACCCCAAATCTAAACCTAAAATCTAAACCTAACCCCAAGTCTAAACCTAACCCCAAATCTAAACCTAAAATATAAACCTAACCCCAAATCTAAACCTAACCCCAAATCTAAACCTAAAATCTAAACCTAACCCCAAATCTAACCCTAAAATCTAAACCTAACCCCAAATCTAAACCCCAAATCTAAACCTAACCCCAAATCTAAACCTAACTCCAAATCTAAACCTAAAATCTAAACCTAACCCCAAATCTAAACCTAACCCCAATCTAAACCTAAAATCTAAACCTAACCCCAAATCTAAACCTTAAATCTAAACCTAAAATCTAAACCTAACCCCAAATTTAAACCTAAAATCTAAACCTAACCCCAAATCTAAACCTAAAATCTAAACCTAACCCCAAATCTAAACCTAAAATCTAAACCTAACCCCAAATCTAAACCTAACCCCTAATCTAAACCTAAAATCTAAACCTAAGCCCAAATCTAAACCTAAAATCTAAACCTAACCCCAAATCTAAACCTAACCCCATATCTAAACCTAAAATCTAAACCTAACCCCAAATCTAAACCTAAAATCTAAACCTAACCCAAAATCTAAACCTAACCCCAAATCTAAACCTAAAATCTAAACCTAACTCCAAATCTAAACCTAACCCCAAATCTAAAACTAAAATCTAAACCTAACCCCAAATCTAAACCTAAAATCTAAACCTAACCCCAAATTTAAATCTAACACCAAATCTAAACCTAAAATCTAAACCTAACCCCAAATCTAAACCTTACCCCAAATCTAAAACTAAAATCTAAACCTAACCCCAAATCTAAACCTAAAATCTAAATCTAACCCAAATCTAAACCTAAAATCTAAACCTAACCCCAAATCTAAACCTAAAATCTAAACCTAACCCCAAATCTAAACCTAAAATCTAAACCTAACCCCAAATCTAAACCTAAAATCTAAACCTAACCCCAAGTCAAAACCTAACCCCAAATCTAAACCTAAAATCTAAACCTAACCCCAAATCCAAACCTAAAATCTAAACCTAACCCCAAATCTAAACCTAACCCCAAATCTAAACCTAAAATCTAAACCTAACCCCAAATCTAAACCTAAAATCTAAACCTAACCCCAAATCTAAACCTAACCCCAAATCTAAACCTAAAATCTAAACCTAACCCCAAATCTAAACCTAAAATCTAAACCTAACCCCAAATCTAAACCTAACCCCAAATCTAAACCTAAAATATAAACCTAACCCCAAATCTAAACCTAAAATCTAAACCTAACCCCAAATATAAACCTAAAATCTAAACCTAACCCCAAATCTAAACCTAAAATCTAAACCTAACCCCAAATCTAAACCTAAAATCTAAACCTAACCCCAAATCTAAACCTAACCCCTAAACTAAAACTATAATCTAAACCTAACCCCAAATCTAAACCTAAAATCTAAACCTAACCCCAAATCTAAACCTAACCCCAAATCTAAACCTAAAATCTAAACCTAACCCCAAATCTAAACCTAACCCCATATCTAAACCTAAAATCTAAACCTAACCCCAAATCTAAACCTAAAATCTAAACCTAACCCCAAATCTAAACCTTACCCCAAATATAAACCTAAAATCTAAACCTAAACCCCAAATGTAATCCTAAAATCTAAACCTAACCCCAAATCTAAACCCCAAATCTAAACCTAAAATCTAAACCTAACTCCAAATGTAAACCCAAGCCCAAATCTTAACCTAAAATCTAAACCTAACCCCAAATCTAAACCTAAAATCTAAACCCAACCCCAAATCTAAACCTCAAATCTAAACCTAACCCCAAATCTAAACCTAACCCCAAATCTAAACCTTACCCCAAATCCAAACCTAAAATCTAAACCTAACCCCAAATCTAAACCTAAAATCTAAACCTAACCCCAAATCTAAACCTAAAATCTAAACCTAACCCCAAATCTAAACCTAACCCCAAATCTAAACCTAAAATCTAAACCTAACCCCAAATCTAAACCTAAAATCTAAACCTAACCCCAAATCTAAACCTAACCCCAAATCTAAACCTAAAATCTAAACCTAACCCCAAATCTAAACCTAAAATCTAAACCTAACCCCAAATCTAAACCTAACCCCAAATCTAAACCTAAAATCTAAACCTAACCCCAAATCTAAACCTAACCCCAAATCTAAACCTAAAATCTAAACCTAACCCCAAACCTAACCCCAAATCTAAACCTAACCCGAAATCTAAACCTAAAATCTAAACCTAACCCCAAATCTAAACCTAAAATCTAAACCTAACCCCAAATCTAAACCTAAAATCTAAACGTAACCCCAAATCTAAACCTAACACCAAATCTAAACCTAACCCCAAATCCAAACCTAAAATCTAAACCTAACCCCAAATCTAAACCTAAAATCTAAACCTAACCCCAAATCTAAACCTAAAATCTAAACCAAAAATCTAAACCTAACCCCAAATTTAAACCTAAAATCTAAACCTAACCCCAAATCTAAACCTAAAATCTAAACCTAACCCCAAATCTAAACCTAAAATCTAAACCTAACCCCAAGTCTAAACCTAACCCCAAATCTAAACCTAAAATCTAAACCTAACCCCAAATACAAATCTAAAATCTAAACCTAACCCCAAATCTAAACCTAACCCCAAATCTAAACCTAAAATCTAAACCTAACCCCAAATCTAAACCTAAAATCTAAACCTAACCCCAAATCTAAAACTAACCCCTAATCTAAACCTAAAATCTAAACCTAACCCCAAATCTAAACCTAAAATCTAAACGTAACCCCAAATCTAAACCTAACCCCAAGTCTAAACCTAAAATCTAAACCTAACCCCAAATCTAAACCTAACCCCAAATCTAAAACTAAAATCTAAACCTAACCCCAAATCTAAACCTAAAATCTAAACCTAACCCCAAATTTAAATCTAACACCAAATCTAAACCTAAAATCTAAACCTAACCCCAAATCTAAACCTTACCCCAAATCTAAAACTAAAATCTAAACCAAACCCCAAATCTAAACCTAAAATCTAAACCTAACCCCAATCTAAACCTAAAATCTAAACCTAACACCAAATCTAAACCTAAAATCTAAACCTAACCCCAAATCTAAACCTTACCCCAAATCTAAAACTAAAATCTAAACCAAACCCCAAATCTAAACCTAAAATCTAAACCTAACCCCAAATCTAAACCTAAAATCTAAACCTAACCCCAAATCTAAACCTAAAATCTAAACCTAACCCCAAATCTAAACCTAACCCCAAATCTAAACCTAAAATCTAAACCTAACCCCAAATCTAAACCTAAAATCTAAACCTAACCCCAAATCTAAACCTAACCCCAAATCTAAACCTAAAATCTAAACCTAACCCCAAATCTAAACCTAACCCCAAATCTAAACCTAAAATCTAAACCTAACCCCAAATCTAAACCTAAAATCTAAACCTAACCCCAAATATAAACCTAAAATCTAAACCTAACCCCAAATCTAAACCTAACCCCAAATCTAATCCTAAAATCTAAACCTAACCCCAAATCTAAACCTAAAATCTAAACCTAACCCCAAGTCTAAACCTAACCCCAAATCTAAACCTAAAATCTAAACCTAACCCCAAATCCAAACCTAAAATCTAAACCTAACCCCAAATCTAAACCTAACCCCAAATCTAAACCTAAAATCTAAACCTAACCCCAAATCTAAACCTAAAATCTAAACCTAACCCCAAATCTAAACCTAAAATCTAAACCTAACACCAAATCTAAACCTAACCCCAAATCTAAACCTAAAATCTAAACTTAACCCCAAATCTAAACCTAAAATCTAAACCTAACCCCAAATCTAAACCTAACCCCAAATCTAAACCTAAAATCTAAACCTAACCCCAAATCTAAACCTAAAATCTAAACCTAACCCCAAGTCTAAACCTAACCCCAAATCTAAACCTAAAATATAAACCTAACCCCAAATCTAAACCTAACCCCAAATCTAAACCTAAAATCTAAACCTAACCCCAAATCTAACCTAAAATCTAAACCTAACCCCAAATCTAAACCTAAAATCTAAACCTAACCCCAAATCTAAACCTAACTCCAAATCTAAACCTAAAATCTAAACCTAACCCCAAATCTAAACCTAACCCCAATCTAAACCTAAAATCTAAACCTAACCCCAAATCTAAACCTTAAATCTAAACCTAAAATCTAAACCTAAAATCTAAACCTAACCCCAAATCTAAACCTAACCCCAAATCTAAACCTAAAATCTAAACCTAACCCCAAATCTAAACCTAAAATCTAAACCTAACCCCAAATCTAAACCTAAAATCTAAACCTAACCCCAAATCTAAACCTAACCCCAAATCTAAACCTAAAATCTAAACCTAACCCCAAATCTAAACCTAACCCCATATCTAAACCTAAAATCTAAACCTAACCCCAAATCTAAACCTAAAATCTAAACCTAAAACCAAATCTAAACCTAAAATCTAAACCTAACCTAAAATCTAAACCTAACCCCAAATCTAAACCTAAAATCTAAACCTAACCCCAAATCTAAACCTTAAATCTAAACCTAAAATCTAAACCTAACCCCAAATTTAAACCTAAAATCTAAACCTACCCCCAAATCTAAACCTAAAATCTAAACCTAACCCCAAATCTAAACCTAAAATCTAAACCTAACCCCAAATCTAAACCTAACCCGAAATCTAAACCTAAAATCTAAACCTAACCCCAAATCTAAACCTAACCCCAAATCTAAACCTAAAATCTAAACCTAACCCCAAATCTAAACCTAAAATCTAAACCTAACCCCAAATCTAAACCTAACCCCAAATCTAAACCTAAAATCTAAACCTAACCCCAAATCTAAACCTAACCCCATATCTAAACCTAAAATCTAAACCTAACCCCAAATCTAAACCTAACCCCAAATCTAAACCTAAAATCTAAACCTAACCCCAAATCTAAACCTAAAATCTAAACCTAACCCCAAATCTAAACCTAAAATCTAAACCTAACCCCAAATCTAAACCTAAAATCTAAACCTAACCCCAAATCTAAACCTAAAATCTAAACCTAACCCCAAATCTAAACCTAACCCCAAATCTAAACCTAACCCCAAATCCAAACCTAAAATCTAAACCTAACCCCAAATCTAAACCTAAAATCTAAACCTAACCCCAAATCTAAACCTAAAATCTAAACCAAAAATCTAAACCTAACCCCAAATTTAAACCTAAAATCTAAACCTAACCCCAAATCTAAACCTAAAATCTAAACCTAACCCCAAATCTAAACCTAAAATCTAAACCTAACCCCAAATCCAAACCTAAAATCTAAACCTAACCCCAAATCTAAACCTAACCCCAAATCTAAACCTAAAATCTAAACCTAACCCCAAATCTAAACCTAAAATCTAAACCTAACCCCAAATCTAAACCTAACCCCTAATCTAAACCTAAAATCTAAACCTAACCCCAAATCTAAACCTAAAATCTAAACCTAACCCCAAATCTAAACCTAAAATCTAAACCTAACCCCAAATCTAAACCTAACCCCAAATCTAAACCTAAAATCTAAACCTAACCCCAAATCTAAACCTAACCCCAAATCTAAACCTAAAATCTAAACCTAACCCCAAATCTAAACCTAAAATCTAAACCTAACCCCAAATCTAAACCTAACCCCAAATCTAAACCTAAAATCTAAACCTAACCCCAAATCTAAACCTAAAATCTAAACCTAACCCCAAATCTAAACCTAAAATCTAAACGTAACCCCAAATCTAAACCTAACCCCAAATCTAAACCTAAAATCTAAACCTAACCCCAAATCTAAACCTAAAATCTAAACCAAAAATCTAAACCTAACCCCAAATTTAAACCTAAAATCTAAACCTAACCCCAAATCTAAACCTAAAATCTAAACCTAACCCCAAATCTAAACCTAAAATCTAAACCTAACCCCAAGTCTAAACCTAACCCCAAATCTAAACCTAAAATCTAAACCTAACCCCAAATCCAAACCTAAAATCTAAACCTAACCCCAAATCTAAACCTAACCCCAAATCTAAACCTAAAATCTAAACCTAACCCCAAATCTAAACCTAAAATCTAAACCTAACCCCAAATCTAAACCTAACCCCTAATCTAAACCTAAAATCTAAACCTAACCCCAAATCTAAACCTAAAATCTAAACCTAACCCCAAATCTAAACTTAACCCCAAATCTAAACCTAAAATCTAAACCTAACCCCAAATCTAAAACTAAAATCTAAACCTAACCCCAAATCTAAACCTAAAATCTAAACCTAACCCCAAATTTAAATCTAACACCAAATCTAAACCTAAAATCTAAACCTAACCCCAAATCTAAACCTTACCCCAAATCTAAAACTAAAATCTAAACCTAACCCCAAATCTAAACCTAAAATCTAAACCTAACCCAAATCTAAACCTAAAATCTAAACCTAACCCCAAATCTAAACCTAAAATCTAAACCTAACCCCAAATCTAAACCTAAAATCTAAACCTAACACCAAATCTAAACCTAACCCCAAATCTAAACCTAAAATCTAAACTTAACCCCAAATCTAAACCTAAAATCTAAACCTAACCCCAAATCTAAACCTAACCCCAAATCTAAACCTAAAATCTAAACCTAACCCCAAATCTAAACCTAAAATCTAAACCTAACCCCAAGTCTAAACCTAACCCCAAATCTAAACCTAAAATCTAAACCTAACCCCAAATCTAAACCTAACCCCAAATCTAAACCTAAAATCTAAACCTAACCCCAAATCTAAACCTAAAATCTAAACCTAACCCCAAATCTAAACCCCAAATCTAAACCTAACCCCAAATCTAAACCTAACTCCAAATCTAAACCTAAAATCTAAACCTAACCCCAAATCTAAACCTAACCCCAATCTAAACCTAAAATCTAAACCTAACCCCAAATCTAAACCTTAAATCTAAACCTAAAATCTAAACCTAACCCCAAATTTAAACCTAAAATCTAAACCTAACCCCAAATCTAAACCTAAAATGTAAACCTAACCCCAAATCTATCTAAAATCTAAACCTAACCCCAAATCTAAACCTAACCCCTAATCTAAACCTAAAATCTAAACCTAAGCCCAAATCTAAACCTAAAATCTAAACCTAACCCCAAATCTAATCCTAACCCCATATCTAAACCTAAAATCTAAACCTAACCCCAAATCTAAACCTAAAATCTAAACCTAACCCCAAATCTAAACCTAAAATCTAAACCTAACCCCAAGTCTAAACCTAACCCCAAATCTAAACCTAAAATCTAAACCTAACCCCAAATCTAAACCTTAAATCTAAACCTAAAATCTAAACCTAACCCCAAATTTAAACCTAAAATCTAAACCTACCCCCAAATCTAAACCTAAAATCTAAACCTAACCCCAAATCTAAACCTAAAATCTAAACCTAACCCCAAATCTAAACCTAACCCGAAATCTAAACCTAAAATCTAAACCTAACCCCAAATCTAAACCTAACCCCAAATCTAAACCTAAAATCTAAACCTAACCCCAAATCTAAACCTAAAATCTAAACCTAACCCCAAATCTAAACCTAACCCCAAATCTAAACCTAAAATCTAAACCTAACCCCAAATCTAAACCTAAAATCTAAACCTAACCCCAAATCTAAACCTAACCCCAAATCTAAACCTAAAATCTAAACCTAACCCCAAATCTAAACCTAACCCCAAATCTAAACCTAAAATCTAAACCTAACCCCAAATCTAAACCTAAAATCTAAACCTAACCCCAAATCTAAACCTAACCCCAAATCTAAACCTAAAATCTAAACCTAACCCCAAATCTAAACCTAAAATCTAAACCTAACCCCAAATCTAAACCTAAAATCTAAACCTAACCCCAAATCTAAACCTAAAATCTAAACCTAACCCCAAATCTAAACCTAACCCCAAATCTAAACCTAACCCCAAATCCAAACCTAAAATCTAAACCTAACCCCAAATCTAAACCTAAAATCTAAACCTAACCCCAAATCTAAACCTAAAATCTAAACCAAAAATCTAAACCTAACCCCAAATTTAAACCTAAAATCTAAACCTAACCCCAAATCTAAACCTAAAATCTAAACCTAACCCCAAATCTAAACCTAAAATCTAAACCTAACCCCAAGTCTAAACCTAACCCCAAATCTAAACCTAAAATCTAAACCTAACCCCAAATCCAAACCTAAAATCTAAACCTAACCCCAAATCTAAACCTAACCCCAAATCTAAACCTAAAATCTAAACCTAACCCCAAATCTAAACCTAAAATCTAAACCTAACCCCAAATCTAAACCTAACCCCAAATCTAAACCTAAAATCTAAACCTAACCCCAAATCTAAACCTAACCCCAAATCTAAACCTAAAATCTAAACCTAACCCCAAATCTAAACCTAAAATCTAAACCTAACCCCAAATCTAAACCTAACCCCAAATCTAAACCTAAAATCTAAACCTAACCCCAAATCTAAACCTAAAATCTAAACCTAACCCCAAATCTAAACCTAACCCCAAATCCAAACCTAAAATCTAAACCTAACCCCAAATCTAAACCTAAAATCTAAACCTAACCCCAAATCTAAACCTAAAATCTAAACCAAAAATCTAAACCTAACCCCAAATTTAAACCTAAAATCTAAACCTAACCCCAAATCTAAACCTAAAATCTAAACCTAACCCCAAATCTAAACCTAAAATCTAAACCTAACCCCAAGTCTAAACCTAACCCCAAATCTAAACCTAAAATCTAAACCTAACCCCAAATCCAAACCTAAAATCTAAACCTAACCCCAAATCTAAACCTAACCCCAAATCTAAACCTAAAATCTAAACCTAACCCCAAATCTAAACCTAAAATCTAAACCTAACCCCAAATCTAAACCTAACCCCTAATCTAAACCTAAAATCTAAACCTAACCCCAAATCTAAACCTAAAATCTAAACCTAACCCCAAATCTAAACTTAACCCCAAATCTAAACCTAAAATCTAAACCTAACCCCAAATCTAAACCTAACCCCAAATCTAAAACTAAAATCTAAACCTAACCCCAAATCTAAACCTAAAATCTAAACCTAACCCCAAATTTAAATCTAACACCAAATCTAAACCTAAAATCTAAACCTAACCCCAAATCTAAACCTTACCCCAAATCTAAAACTAAAATCTAAACCTAACCCCAAATCTAAACCTAAAATCTAAACCTAACCCAAATCTAAACCTAAAATCTAAACCTAACCCCAAATCTAAACCTAAAATCTAAACCTAACCCCAAATCTAAACCTAAAATCTAAACCTAACACCAAATCTAAACCTAACCCCAAATCTAAACCTAAAATCTAAACTTAACCCCAAATCTAAACCTAAAATCTAAACCTAACCCCAAATCTAAACCTAACCCCAAATCTAAACCTAAAATCTAAACCTAACCCCAAATCTAAACCTAAAATATAAACCTAACCCCAAGTCTAAACCTAACCCCAAATCTAAACCTAAAATATAAACCTAACCCCAAATCTAAACCTAACCCCAAATCTAAACCTAAAATCTAAACCTAACCCCAAATCTAACCCTAAAATCTAAACCTAACCCCAAATCTAAACCCCAAATCTAAACCTAACCCCAAATCTAAACCTAACTCCAAATCTAAACCTAAAATCTAAACCTAACCCCAAATCTAAACCTAACCCCAATCTAAACCTAAAATCTAAACCTAACCCCAAATCTAAACCTTAAATCTAAACCTAAAATCTAAACCTAACCCCAAATTTAAACCTAAAATCTAAACCTAACCCCAAATCTAAACCTAAAATGTAAACCTAACCCCAAATCTAAACCTAAAATCTAAACCTAACCCCAAATCTAAACCTAACCCCTAATCTAAACCTAAAATCTAAACCTAAGCCCAAATCTAAACCTAAAATCTAAACCTAACCCCAAATCTAAACCTAACCCCATATCTAAACCTAAAATCTAAACCTAACCCCAAATCTAAACCTAAAATCTAAACCTAACCCCAAATCTAAACCTAAAATCTAAACCTAACCCCAAGTCTAAACCTAACCCCAAATCTAAACCTAAAATCTAAACCTAACCCCAAATCTAAACCTTAAATCTAAACCTAAAATCTAAACCTAACCCCAAATTTAAACCTAAAATCTAAACCTACCCCCAAATCTAAACCTAAAATCTAAACCTAACCCCAAATCTAAACCTAAAATCTAAACCTAACCCCAAATCTAAACCTAACCCCAAATCTAAACCTAAAATCTAAACCTAACCCCAAATCTAAACCTAACCCCAAATCTAAACCTAAAATCTAAACCTAACCCCAAATCTAAACCTAAAATCTAAACCTAACCCCAAATCTAAACCTAACCCCAAATCTAAACCTAAAATCTAAACCTAACCCCAAATCTAAACCTAAAATCTAAACCTAAACCCAAATCTAAACCTAACCCCAAATCTAAACCTAAAATCTAAACCTAACCCCAAATCTAAACCTAACCCCAAATCTAAACCTAAAATCTAAACCTAACCCCAAATCTAAACCTAAAATCTAAACCTAACCCCAAATCTAAACCTAACCCCAAATCTAAACCTAAAATCTAAACCTAACCCCAAATCTAAACCTAAAATCTAAACCTAACCCCAAATCTAAACCTAAAATCTAAACCTAACCCCAAATCTAAACCTAAAATCTAAACGTAACCCCAAATCTAAACCTAACCCCAAATCTAAACCTAACCCCAAATCCAAACCTAAAATCTAAACCTAACCCCAAATCTAAACCTAAAATCTAAACCTAACCCCAAATCTAAACCTAAAATCTAAACCAAAAATCTAAACCTAACCCCAAATTTAAACCTAAAATCTAAACCTAACCCCAAATCTAAACCTAAAATCTAAACCTAACCCCAAATCTAAACCTAAAATCTAAACCTAACCCCAAATCCAAACCTAAAATCTAAACCTAACCCCAAATCTAAACCTAACCCCAAATCTAAACCTAAAATCTAAACCTAACCCCAAATCTAAACCTAAAATCTAAACCTAACCCCAAATCTAAACCTAACCCCTAATCTAAACCTAAAATCTAAACCTAACCCCAAATCTAAACCTTAAATCTAAACCTAAAATCTAAACCTAACCCCAAATCTAAACCTAACCCCAAATCTAAACCTAAAATCTAAACCTAACCCCAAATCTAAACCTAACCCCAAATCTAAAACTAAAATCTAAACCTAACCCCAAATCTAAACCTAAAATCTAAACCTAACCCCAAATTTAAACCTAACCCCAAATCTAAACCTAAAATCTAAACCTAACCCCAAATCTAAACCTTACCCCAAATCTAAAACTAAAATCTAAACCTAACCCCAAATCTAAACCTAAAATCTAAACCTAACCCAAATCTAAACCTAAAATCTAAACCTAACCCCAAATCTAAACCTAAAATCTAAACCTAACCCCAAATCTAAACCTAAAATCTAAACCTAACACCAAATCTAAACCTAACCCCAAATCTAAACCTAAAATCTAAACTTAACCCCAAATCTAAACCTAAAATCTAAACCTAACCCCAAATCTAAACCTAACCCCAAATCTAAACCTAAAATCTAAACCTAACCCCAAATCTAAACCTAAAATCTAAATCTAACCCCAAGTCTAAACCTAACCCCAAATCTAAACCTAAAATATAAACCTAACCCCAAATCTAAACCTAACCCCAAATCTAAACCTAAAATCTAAACCTAACCCCAAATCTAAACCTAAAATCTAAACCTAACCCCAAATCTAAACCCCAAATCTAAACCTAACCCCAAATCTAAACCTAACTCCAAATCTAAACCTAAAATCTAAACATAACCCCAAATCTAAACCTAACCCCAAATCTAAACCTAAAATCTAAACCTAACCCCAAATCTAAACCTTAAATCTAAACCTAAAATCTAAACCTAACCCCAAATTTAAACCTAAAATCTAAACCTAACCCCAAATCTAAACCTAAAATCTAAACCTAACCCCAAATCTAAACCTAAAATCTAAACCTAACCCCAAATCTAAACCTAACCCCTAATCTAAACCTAAAATCTAAACCTAAGCCCAAATCTAAACCTAAAATCTAAACCTAACCCCAAATCTAAACCTAACCCCATATCTAAACCTAAAATCTAAACCTAACCCCAAATCTAAACCTAAAATCTAAACCTAACCCCAAATCTAAACCTAAAATCTAAACCTAACCTAAAATCTAAACCTAACCCCAAATCTAAACCTAAAATCTAAACCTAACCCCAAATATAAACCTTAAATCTAAACCTAAAATCTAAACCTAACCCCAAATTTAAACCTAAAATCTAAACCTACCCCCAAATCTAAACCTAAAATCTAAACCTAACCCCAAATCTAAACCTAAAATCTAAACCTAACCCCAAATCTAAACCTAAAATCTAAACCTAACCCCAAATCTAAACCTAAACCCTAATCTAAACCTAAAATCTAAACCTAACCCCAAATCTAAACCTAAAATCTAAACCTAACCCCAAATTTAAACCTAACCCCAAATCTAAAACTAAATTCTAAACCTAAAATCTAAACCTAACCCCAAATCTAAACCTAAAATCTAAACCTAACCCCAAGTCTAAACCTAACCCCAAATCTAAACCTAAAATCTAAACCTAACCCCAAATCTAAACCTAAAATCTAAACCTAACCCCAAATCTAAACCTAACCCCAAATCTAAACCTAAAATCTAAACCTAACCCCAAATCTAAACCTTAAATCTAAACCTAAAATCTAAACCTAACCCCAAATTTAAACCTAAAATCTAAACCTAACCCCAAATCTAAACCTAAAATCTAAACCTAACCCCAAATCTAAACCTAACCCCAAATCTAAACCTAAAATCTAAACCTAACCCCAAATCTAAACCTAACCCCAAATCTAAACCTAAAATCTAAACCTAACCCCCAATCTAAACCTAACCCCAAATCTAAACCTAAAATCTAAACCTAACCCCAAATCTAAACCTAAAATGTAAACCTAACCCCAAATCTAAACCTAAAATCTAAACCTAACCCCAAATCTAACCCTAAAATCTAAACCTAACCCCAAATCTAAACCCCAAATCTAAACCTAACCCCAAATCTAAACCCCAAATCTTAATCTAAAATCTAAACCTAACCCCAAATCTAAACCTAAAATCTAAACCTAACCCCAAATCTGAACCTAAAATCTAAACCTAACCCCAAATCTAAACCTAAAATCTAAACCTAACCCCAAATCTAAACCTAACCCCAAATCTAAACCTAAAATCTAAACCTAAACCCAAATCTAAACCCCAAATCTAAACCTAAAATCTAAACCTAACCCCAAATGTAAACCCAAGCCCAAATCTTAACCTAAAATCTAAACCTAACCCCAAATCTAAACCTAAAATCTAAACCTAACCCCAAATCTAAACCTAAAATCTAAACTTAACCCCAAATCTAAACCTAACCCCAAATCTAAACCTCAAATATAAACCTAACCCCAAATCTAAACCTAACCCCAAATCTAAACCTAACCCCAAGTCTAAACCAAAAATCTAAACCTAAACCCAAATCTAAACCTAACCCCAAATCTAAACCTAAAATCTAAACCTAACCCCAAATCTAAACCTAACCCCAAATCTAAACCTAAAATCTAAACCTAACCCCAAATCTAAACCTAAAATCTAAACCTAACCCCAAATCTAAACCTAACCCCAAATCTAAACCTAAAATCTAAACCTAACCCGAAATCTAACCCTAAAATCTAAACCTAACCCCAAATCTAAACCCCAAATCTAAACCTAACCCCAAATCTAAACCCCAAATCTAAACCTAAAATCTAAACCTAACCCCAAATCTAAACCTAAAATCTAAACCTAACCCCAAATCTGAACCTAAAATCTAAACCTAACCCGCAATCTGAACCTAAAATCTAAACCTAACCCCAAATCTAAACCTAAAATCTAAACCTAACCCCAAATCTAAACCTAAAATCTAAACCTAACCCCAAATCTAAACCCCAAATCTAAGCCTAAAATCTAAACCTAACCCCAAATGTAAACCCAAGCCCAAATCTTAACCTAAAATCTAAACCTAACCCCAAATCTAAACCTAAAATCTAAACCTAACCCCAAATCTAAACCTAAAATCTAAACTTAACCCCAAATCTAAACCTAACTCCAAATCTAAATCTCAAATCTAAACCTAACCCCAAATCTAAACCTAACCCCAAATCTAAACCTAACCCCTAATCTAAACCTAAAATCTAAACCTAACCCCAAATCTAAACCTAACATCTAAAACTAACCCCAAATCTAAACCTAACCCCAAATCTAAACCTAAAATCTAAACCTAACCCCAAATCTAAACCTAAAATCTAAACCTAACCCCAAGTCAAAACCTAACCCCAAATCTAAACCTAAAATCTAAACCTAACCCCAAATCCAAACCTAAAATCTAAACCTAACCCCAAATCTAAACCTAACCCCAAATCTAAACCTAAAATCTAAACCTAACCCCAAATCTAAACCTAAAATCTAAACCTAACCCCAAATCTAAACCTAAAACCTAAACCTAACCCCAAATCTAAACCTAACCCCAAATCTAAACCTTAAATCTAAACCTAACCCCAAATCTAAACCTAAAATCTAAACCTAACCCCAAATCTAAACCTAACCCCAAATCTAAACCTAAAATATAAACCTAACCCCAAATCTAAACCTAACCCCAAATCTAAACCTAAAATCTAAACCTAACCCCAAATATAAATCTAAAATCTAAACCTAACCCCAAATATAAACCTAAAATCTAAACCTAACCCCAAATCTAAACCTAAAATCTAAACCTAACCCCAAATCTAAACCTAACCCCAAATCTAAACCTAAAATCTAAACCTAACCCGAAATCTAAACCTAAAATCTAAACCTAACCCCAAATCTAAACCTAACCCCTAAATTAAAACTATAATCTAAACCTAACCCCAAATCTAAACCTAAAATGTAAACCTAACCCCAAATCTAAACCTAACCCCAAATCTAAACCTAAAATCTAAACCTAACCCCAAATCTAAACCTAACCCCATATCTAAACCTAAAATCTAAACCTAACCCCAAATCTAAACCTAAAATCTAAACCTAACCCCAAATCTAAACCTTACCCCAAATATAAACCTAAAATCTAAACCTAACCCCAAATGTAAACCTAAAATCTAAACCTAACCCCAAATCTAAACCCCAAATCTAAACCTAAAATCTAAACCTAACTCCAAATGTAAACCCAAGCCCAAATCTTAACCTAAAATCTAAACCTAACCCCAAATCTAAACCTAAAATCTAAACCTAACCCCAAATCTAAACCTAAAATCTAAACTTAACCCCAAATCTAAACCTAACTCCAAATCTAAACCTCAAATCTAAACCTAACCCCAAATCTAAACCTAACCCCAAGTCTAAACCTAACCCCAAATCTAAACCTAAAATCTAAACCTAACCCCAAATCCAAACCTAAAATCTAAACCTAACCCCAAATCTAAACCTAACCCCAAATCTAAACCTAAAATCTAAACCTAACCCCAAATCTAAACCTAAAATCTAAACCTAACCCCAAATCTAAACCTAACCCCAAATCTAAACCTAAAATCTAAACCTAACCCAAATCTAAACCTAAAATCTAAACCTAACCCCAAATCTAAACCTAACCCCAAATCTAAACCTAAAATCTAAACCTAACCCCAAATCTAAACCTAAAATCTAAACCTAACCCCAAGTCTAAACCTAACCCCAAATCTAAACCTAAAATATAAACCTAACCCCAAATCTAAACCTAACCCCAAATCTAAACCTAAAATCTAAACCTAACCCCAAATCTAAACCTAAAATCTAAACCTAACCCCAAATCTAAACCTAAAATCTAAACCTAACCCCAAATCTAAACCTAACTCCAAATCTAAACCTAAAATCTAAACCTAACCCCAAATCTAAACCTAAAATCTAAACCTAACCCCAAATTTAAACCTTAAATCTAAACCTAAAATCTAAACCTAACCCCAAATTTAAACCTAAAATCTAAACCTAACCCCAAATCTAAACCTAAAATCTAAACCTAACCCCAAATCTAAACCTAAAATCTAAACCTAACCCCAAATCTAAACCTAACCCCTAATCTAAACCTAAAATCTAAACCTAAGCCCAAATCTAAACCTAAAATCTAAACCTAACACCAAATCTAAACCTAACCCCATATCTAAACCTAAAATCTAAAAAAAACCCCAAATCTAAACCTAAAATCTAAACCTAACCCCAAATCTAAACCTAAAATCTAAACCTAACCCCAAATCTAAACCTAAAATCTAAACCTAACCCCAAGTCTAAACCTAACCCCAAATCTAAACCTAAAATCTAAACCTAACCCCAAATCTAAACCTTAAATCTAAACCTAAAATCTAAACCTAACCCCAAATTTAAACCTAAAATCTAAACCTACCCCCAAATCTAAACCTAAAATCTAAACCTAACCCCAAATCTAAACCTAAAATCTAAACCTAACCCCAAATCTAAACCTAACCCGAAATCTAAACCTAAAATCTAAACCTAACCCCAAATCTAAACCTAACCCCAAATCTAAACCTAAAATCTAAACCTAACCCCAAATCTAAACCTAAAATCTAAACCTAACCCCAAATCTAAACCTAACCCCAAATCTAAACCTAAAATCTAAACCTAACCCCAAATCTAAACCTAACCCCAAATCTAAACCTAAAATCTAAACCTAACCCCAAATCTAAACCTAAAATCTAAACCTAACCCCAAATCTAAACCTAACCCCAAATCTAAACCTAAAATCTAAACCTAACCCCAAATCTAAACCTAAAATCTAAACCTAACCCCAAATCTAAACCTAAAATCTAAACGTAACCCCAAATCTAAACCTAACCCCAAATCTAAACCTAACCCCAAATCCAAACCTAAAATCTAAACCTAACCCCAAATCTAAACCTAAAATCTAAACCTAACCCCAAATCTAAACCTAAAATCTAAACCAAAAATCTAAACCTAACCCCAAATTTAAACCTAAAATCTAAACCTAACCCCAAATCTAAACCTAAAATCTAAACCTAACCACAAATCTAAACCTAAAATCTAAACCTAACCCCAAGTCTAAACCTAACCCCAAATCTAAACCTAAAATCTAAACCTAACCCCAAATCCAAACCTAAAATCTAAACCTAACCCCAAATCTAAACCTAACCCCAAATCTAAACCTAAAATCTAAACCTAACCCCAAATCTAAACCTAAAATCTAAACCTAACCCCAAATCTAAACCTAACCCCTAATCTAAACCTAAAATCTAAACCTAACCCCAAATCTAAACCTAAAATCTAAACCTAACCCCAAATCTAAACCTAACCCCAAATCTAAACCTAAAATCTAAACCTAACCCCAAATTTAAACCTAACCCCAAATCTAAAACTAAAATCTAAACCTAACGCCAAATCTAAACCTAAAATCTAAACCTAACCCCAAATTTAAACCTAACACCAAATCTAAACCTAAAATCTAAACCTAACCCCAAATCTAAACCTTACCCCAAATCTAAAACTAAAATCTAAACCTAACCCCAAATCTAAACCTAAAATCTAAACCTAACCCAAATCTAAACCTAAAATCTAAACCTAACCCCAAATCTAAACCTAAAATCTAAACCTAACCCCAAATCTAAACCTAAAATCTAAACCTAACCCCAAATCTAAACCTAACCCCAAATCTAAACCTAAAATCTAAACCTAACCCCAAATCTAAACCTAAAATCTAAATCTAACCCCAAGTCTAAACCTACCCCCAAATCTAAACCTAAAATCTAAACCTAACCCCAAATCTAAACCTAACCCCAAATCTAAACCTAAAATCTAAACCTAACCCCAAATCTAAACCTAAAATCTAAACCTAACCCCAAATCTAAACCCCAAATCTAAACCTAACCCCAAATCTAAACCTAACTCCAAATCTAAACCTAAAACCTAAACCTAACCCCAAATCTAAACCTAACCCCAAATCTAAACCTAAAATCTAAACCTAACCCCAAATCTAAACCTTAAATCTAAACCTAAAATCTAAACCTAACCCCAAATTTAAACCTAAAATCTAAACCTAACCCCAAATCTAAACCTAAAATCTAAACCTAACCCCAAATCTAAACCTAAAATCTAAACCTAACCACAAATCTAAACCTAACCCCTAATCTAAACCTAAAATCTAAACCTAAGCCCAAATCTAAACCTAAAATCTAAACCTAACGCCAAATCTAAACCTAACCCCATATCTAAACATAAAATCTAAACCTAACCCCAAATCTAAACCTAAAATCTAAACCTAACCCCAAATCTAAACCTAAAATCTAAACCTAACCTAAAATCTAAACCTAACCCCAAATCTAAACCTAAAATCTAAACCTAACCCCAAATCTAAACCTTAAATCTAAACCTAAAATCTAAACCTGACCCCAAATTTAAACCTAAAATCTAAACCTACCCCCAAATCTAAACCTAAAATCTAAACCTAACCCCAAATCTAAACCTAAAATCTAAACCTAACCCCAAATCTAAACCTAAAATCTAAACCTAACCCCAAATCTAAACCTAAACCCTAATCTAAACCTAAAATCTAAACCTAACCCCAAATCTAAACCTAAAATCTAAACCTAACCCCAAATTTAAACCTAACCCCAAATCTAAAACTAAATTCTAAACCTAAAATCTAAACCTAACCCCAAATCTAAACCTAAAATCTAAACCTAACCCCAAGTCTAAACCTAACCCCAAATCTAAACCTAAAATCTAAACCTAACCCCAAATTTAAACCTAAAATCTAAACCTAACCCCAAATCTAAACCTAACCCCAAATCAAAACCTAAAATCTAAACCTAACCCCAAATCTAAACCTTACCCCAAATATAAACCTAAAATCTAAACCTAACCCCAAATCTAAACCTAAAATCTAAACCTAACCCCAAATCTAAACCTAAAATCTAAACCTAACCCCAAATCTAAACCTAACCCCAAATCTAAACCTAAAATCTAAACCTAACCCCAAATCTAAACCTTAAATCTAAACCTAAAATCTAAACCTAACCCCAAATTTAAACCTAAAATCTAAACCTAACCCCAAATCTAAACCTAAAATCTAAACCTAACCCCAAATCTAAACCTAACCCCAAATCTAAACCTAAAATCTAAACCTAACCCCAAATCTAAACCTAACCCCAAATCTAAACCTAAAATCTAAACCTAACCCCCAATCTAAACCTAACCCCAAATCTAAACCTAAAATCTAAACCTAACCCCAAATCTAAACCTAAAATGTAAACCTAACCCCAAATCTAAACCTAAAATCTAAACCTAACCCCAAATCTAACCCTAAAATCTAAACCTAACCCCAAATCTAAACCCCAAATCTAAACCTAACCCCAAATCTAAACCCCAAATCTTAATCTAAAATCTAAACCTAACCCGAAATCTAAACCTAAAATCTAAACCTAACCCCAAATCTGAACCTAAAATCTAAACCTAACCCGAAATCTGAACCTAAAATCTAAACCTAACCCCAAATCTAAACCTAAAATCTAAACCTAACCCCAAATCTAAACCTAACCCCAAATCTAAACCTAAAATCTAAACCTAAACCCAAATCTAAACCCCAAATCTAAACCTAAAATCTAAACCTAACCCCAAATGTAAACCCAAGCCCAAATCTTAACCTAAAATCTAAACCTAACCCCAAATCTAAACCTAAAATCTAAACCTAACCCCAAATCTAAACCTAAAATCTAAACTTAACCCCAAATCTAAACCTAACCCCAAATCTAAACCTCAAATATAAACCTAACCCCAAATCTAAACCTAACCCCAAATCTAAACCTAACCCCTAATCTAAACCTAAAATCTAAACCTAACCCCAAATCTAAACCTAACATATAAACCTAACCCCAAATCTAAACCTAACCCCAAATCTAAACCTAAAATCTAAACCTAACCCCAAGTCTAAACCTAACCCCAAATTTAAACCTAAAATCTAAACCTAACCCCAAATCTAAACCCCAAATCTAAACCTAACCCCAAATCTAAACCTAACCCCAAATCTAAACCAAAAATCTAAACCTAAACCCAAATCTAAACCTAACCCCAAATCTAAACCTAAAATCTAAACCTAACCCCAAATCTAAACCTAAAATCTAAACCTAACCCCAAATCTAAACCTAAAATCTAAACCTAACCCCAAGTCTAAACCTAACCCCAAATCTAAACCTAAAATCTAAACCTAACCCCAAATCCAAACCTAAAATCTAAACCTAACCCCAAATCTAAACCTAACCCCTAAACTAAACCTAAAATCTAAACCTAACCCCAAATCTAAACCTAAAATCTAAACCTAACCCCAAATCTAAACCTAACCCCAAATCTAAAACTAAAATCTAAACCTAACCCCAAATCTAAACCTAACCCCATATCTAAACCTAAAATCTAAACCTAACCCCAAATCTAAACCTAAAATCTAAACCTAACCCCAAATCTAAACCTTACCCCAAATATAAACCTAAAATCTAAACCTAACCCCAAATCTAAACCTAAAATCTAAACCTAACCCCAAATCTAAACCTAAAATCTAAACCTAACCCCAAATCTAAACCTAAAATCTAAACCTAACCCCAAATCTAAACCTAAAATCTAAACCTAACGCCAAATCTAAACCTAACCCCAAATCTAAACCTTAAATCTAAACCTAACCCCAAATCTAAACCTAAAATCTAAACCTAACCCCAAATCTAAACCTAACCCCAAATCTAAACCTAAAATCTAAACCTAACCCCAAATCTAAACCTAAAATCTAAACCTAACCCCAAATCTAAACCTAACCCCAAATCTAAACCTAAAATCTAAACCTAACCCCAAATCTAACCCTAAAATCTAAACCTAACCCCAAATCTAAACCCCAAATCTAAACCTAACCCCAAATCTAAACCCCAAATCTAAACCTAAAATCTAAACCTAACCCCAAATCTAAACCTAAAATCTAAACCTAACCCCAAATCTGAACCTAAAATCTAAACCTAACCCGCAATCTGAACCTAAAATCTAAACCTAACCCCAAATCTAAACCTAAAATCTAAACCTAACCCCAAATCTAAACCTAACCCCAAATCTAAACCTAAAATCTAAACCTAACCCCAAATCTAAACCCCAAATCTAAGCCTAAAATCTAAACCTAACCCCAAATGTAAACCCAAGCCCAAATCTTAACCTAAAATCTAAACCTAACCCCAAATCTAAACCTAAAATCTAAACCTAACCCCAAATCTAAACCTAAAATCTAAACTTAACCCCAAATCTAAACCTAACTCCAAATCTAAATCTCAAATCTAAACCTAACCCCAAATCTAAACCTAACCCCAAATCTAAACCTAACCCCTAATCTAAACCTAAAATCTAAACTTAACCCCAAATCTAAACCTAACATCTAAAACTCACCCCAAATCTAAACCTAAACCCTAATCTAAACCTAAAATCTAAACCTAACCCCAAATCTAAACCTAAAATCTAAACCTAACCCCAAATTTAAACCTAACCCCAAATCTAAAACTAAATTCTAAACCTAAAATCTAAACCTAACCCCAAATCTAAACCTAAAATCTAAACCTAACCCCAAGTCTAAACCTAACCCCAAATCTAAACCTAAAATCTAAACCTAACCCCAAATCTAAACCTAAAATCTAAACCTAACCCCAAATCTAAACCTAACCCCAAATCTAAACCTAAAATCTAAACCTAACCCCAAATCTAAACCTTAAATCTAAACCTAAAATCTAAACCTAACCCCAAATTTAAACCTAAAATCTAAACCTAACCCCAAATCTAAACCTAAAATCTAAACCTAACCCCAAATCTAAACCTAACCCCAAATCTAAACCTAAAATCTAAACCTAACCCCAAATCTAAACCTAACCCCAAATCTAAACCTAAAATCTAAACCTAACCCCCAATCTAAACCTAACCCCAAATCTAAACCTAAAATCTAAACCTAACCCCAAATCTAAACCTAAAATGTAAACCTAACCCCAAATCTAAACCTAAAATCTAAACCTAACCCCAAATCTAACCCTAAAATCTAAACCTAACCCCAAATCTAAACCCCAAATCTAAACCTAACCCCAAATCTAAACCCCAAATCTTAATCTAAAATCTAAACCTAACCCCAAATCTAAACCTAAAATCTAAACCTAACCCCAAATCTGAACCTAAAATCTAAACCTAACCCGAAATCTGAACCTAAAATCTAAACCTAACCCCAAATCTAAACCTAAAATCTAAACCTAACCCCAAATCTAAACCTAACCCCAAATCTAAACCTAAAATCTAAACCTAAACCCAAATCTAAACCCCAAATCTAAACCTAAAATCTAAACCTAACCCCAAATGTAAACCCAAGCCCAAATCTTAACCTAAAATCTAAACCTAACCCCAAATCTAAACCTAAAATCTAAACCTAACCCCAAATCTAAACCTAAAATCTAAACTTAACCCCAAATCTAAACCTAACCCCAAATCTAAACCTAAAATATAAACCTAACCCCAAATCTAAACCTAACCCCAAATCTAAACCTAACCCCAAGTCTAAACCAAAAATCTAAACCTAAACCCAAATCTAAACCTAACCCCAAATCTAAACCTAAAATCTAAACCTAACCCCAAATCTAAACCTAACCCCAAATCTAAACCTAAAATCTAAACCTAACCCCAAATCTAAACCTAAAATCTAAACCTAACCCCAAATCTAAACCTAACCCCAAATCTAAACCTAAAATCTAAACCTAACCCCAAATCTAACCCTAAAATCTAAACCTAACCCCAAATCTAAACCCCAAATCTAAACCTAACCCCAAATCTAAACCCCAAATCTAAACCTAAAATCTAAACCTAACCCCAAATCTAAACCTAAAATCTAAACCTAACCCCAAATCTGAACCTAAAATCTAAACCTAACCCGCAATCTGAACCTAAAATCTAAACCTAACCCCAAATCTAAACCTAAAATCTAAACCTAACCCCAAATCTAAACCTAAAATCTAAACCTAACCCCAAATCTAAACCCCAAATCTAAGCCTAAAATCTAAACCTAACCCCAAATGTAAACCCAAGCCCAAATCTTAACCTAAAATCTAAACCTAACCCCAAATCTAAACCTAAAATCTAAACCTAACCCCAAATCTAAACCTAAAATCTAAACTTAACCCCAAATCTAAACCTAACTCCAAATCTAAATCTCAAATCTAAACCTAACCCCAAATCTAAACCTAACCCCAAATCTAAACCTAACCCCTAATCTAAACCTAAAATCTAAACCTAACCCCAAATCTAAACCTAACATCTAAAACTAACCCCAAATCTAAACCTAACCCCAAATCTAAACCTAAAATCTAAACCTAACCCCAAATCTAAACCTAAAATCTAAACCTAACCCCAAGTCAAAACCTAACCCCAAATCTAAACCTAAAATCTAAACCTAACCCCAAATCCAAACCTAAAATCTAAACCTAACCCCAAATCTAAACCTAACCCCAAATCTAAACCTAAAATCTAAACCTAACCCCAAATCTAAACCTAAAATCTAAACCTAACCCCAAATCTAAACCTAAAACCTAAACCTAACCCCAAATCTAAACCTAACCCCAAATCTAAACCTAAAATCTAAACCTAACCCCAAATCTAAACCTAAAATCTAAACCTAACCCCAAATCTAAACCTAACCCCAAATCTAAACCTAAAATATAAACCTAACCCCAAATCTAAACCTAACCCCAAATCTAAACCTAAAATCTAAACCTAACCCCAAATATAAATCTAAAATCTAAACCTAACCCCAAATATAAACCTAAAATCTAAACCTAACCCCAAATCTAAACCTAAAATCTAAACCTAACCCCAAATCTAAACCTAACCCCAAATCTAAACCTAAAATCTAAACCTAACCCCAAATCTAAACCTAAAATCTAAACCTAACCCCAAATCTAAACCTAACCCCTAAATTAAAACTATAATCTAAACCTAACCCCAAATCTAAACCTAAAATGTAAACCTAACCCCAAATCTAAACCTAACCCCAAATCTAAACCTAAAATCTAAACCTAACCCCAAATCTAAACCTAACCCCATATCTAAACCTAAAATCTAAACCTAACCCCAAATCTAAACCTAAAATCTAAACCTAACCCCAAATCTAAACCTTACCCCAAATATAAACCTAAAATCTAAACCTAACCCCAAATGTAAACCTAAAATCTAAACCTAACCCCAAATCTAAACCCCAAATCTAAACCTAAAATCTAAACCTAACTCCAAATGTAAACCCAAGCCCAAATCTTAACCTAAAATCTAAACCTAACCCCAAATCTAAACCTAAAATCTAAACCTAACCCCAAATCTAAACCTAAAATCTAAACTTAACCCCAAATCTAAACCTAACTCCAAATCTAAACCTCAAATCTAAACCTAACCCCAAATCTAAACCTAACCCCAAGTCTAAACCTAACCCCAAATCTAAACCTAAAATCTAAACCTAACCCCAAATCCAAACCTAAAATCTAAACCTAACCCCAAATCTAAACCTAACCCCAAATCTAAACCTAAAATCTAAACCTAACCCCAAATCTAAACCTAAAATCTAAACCTAACCCCAAATCTAAACCTAACCCCAAATCTAAACCTAAAATCTAAACCTAACCCAAATCTAAACCTAAAATCTAAACCTAACCCCAAATCTAAACCTAACCCCAAATCTAAACCTAAAATCTAAACCTAACCCCAAATCTAAACCTAAAATCTAAACCTAACCCCAAGTCTAAACCTAACCCCAAATCTAAACCTAAAATATAAACCTAACCCCAAATCTAAACCTAACCCCAAATCTAAACCTAAAATCTAAACCTAACCCCAAATCTAAACCTAAAATCTAAACCTAACCCCAAATCTAAACCCCAAATCTAAACCTAACCCCAAATCTAAACCTAACTCCAAATCTAAACCTAAAATCTAAACCTAACCCCAAATCTAAACCTAAAATCTAAACCTAACCCCAAATCTAAACCTTAAATCTAAACCTAAAATCTAAACCTAACCCCAAATTTAAACCTAAAATCTAAACCTAACCCCAAATCTAAACCTAAAATCTAAACCTAACCCCAAATCTAAACCTAAAATCTAAACCTAACCCCAAATCTAAACCTAACCCCTAATCTAAACCTAAAATCTAAACCTAAGCCCAAATCTAAACCTAAAATCTAAACCTAACACCAAATCTAAACCTAACCCCATATCTAAACCTAAAATCTAAAAAAACCCCAAATCTAAACCTAAAATCTAAACCTAACCCCAAATCTAAACCTAAAATCTAAACCTAACCCCAAATCTAAACCTAAAATCTAAACCTAACCCCAAGTCTAAACCTAACCCCAAATCTAAACCTAAAATCTAAACCTAACCCCAAATCTAAACCTTAAATCTAAACCTAAAATCTAAACCTAACCCCAAATTTAAACCTAAAATCTAAACCTACCCCCAAATCTAAACCTAAAATCTAAACCTAACCCCAAATCTAAACCTAAAATCTAAACCTAACCCCAAATCTAAACCTAACCCGAAATCTAAACCTAAAATCTAAACCTAACCCCAAATCTAAACCTAACCCCAAATCTAAACCTAAAATCTAAACCTAACCCCAAATCTAAACCTAAAATCTAAACCTAACCCCAAATCTAAACCTAACCCCAAATCTAAACCTAAAATCTAAACCTAACCCCAAATCTAAACCTAAAATCTAAACCTAACCCCAAATCTAAACCTAACCCCAAATCTAAACCTAAAATCTAAACCTAACCCCAAATCTAAACCTAACCCCAAATCTAAACCTAAAATCTAAACCTAACCCCAAATCTAAACCTAAAATCTAAACCTAACCCCAAATCTAAACCTAACCCCAAATCTAAACCTAAAATCTAAACCTAACCCCAAATCTAAACCTAAAATCTAAACCTAACCCCAAATCTAAACCTAAAATCTAAACGTAACCCCAAATCTAAACCTAACCCCAAATCTAAACCTAACCCCAAATCCAAACCTAAAATCTAAACCTAACCCCAAATCTAAACCTAAAATCTAAACCTAACCCCAAATCTAAACCTAAAATCTAAACCAAAAATCTAAACCTAACCCCAAATTTAAACCTAAAATCTAAACCTAACCCCAAATCTAAACCTAAAATCTAAACCTAACCACAAATCTAAACCTAAAATCTAAACCTAACCCCAAGTCTAAACCTAACCCCAAATCTAAACCTAAAATCTAAACCTAACCCCAAATCCAAACCTAAAATCTAAACCTAACCCCAAATCTAAACCTAACCCCAAATCTAAACCTAAAATCTAAACCTAACCCCAAATCTAAACCTAAAATCTAAACCTAACCCCAAATCTAAACCTAACCCCTAATCTAAACCTAAAATCTAAACCTAACCCCAAATCTAAACCTAAAATCTAAACCTAACCCCAAATCTAAACCTAACCCCAATCTAAACCTAAAATCTAAACCTAACCCCAAATCTAAACCTAACCCCAAATCTAAAACTAAAATCTAAACCTAACGCCAAATCTAAACCTAAAATCTAAACCTAACCCCAAATTTAAACCTAACACCAAATCTAAACCTAAAATCTAAACCTAACCCCAAATCTAAACCTTACCCCAAATCTAAAACTAAAATCTAAACCTAACCCCAAATCTAAACCTAAAATCTAAACCTAACCCAAATCTAAACCTAAAATCTAAACCTAACCCCAAATCTAAACCTAAAATCTAAACCTAACCCCAAATCTAAACCTAAAATCTAAACCTAACACCAAATCTAAACCTAACCCCAAATCTAAACCTAAAATCTAAACTTAACCCCAAATCTAAACCTAAAATCTAAACCTAACCCCAAATCTAAACCTAACCCCAAATCTAAACCTAAAATCTAAACCTAACCCCAAATCTAAACCTAAAATCTAAATCTAACCCCAAGTCTAAACCTAACCCCAAATCTAAACCTAAAATATAAACCTAACCCCAAATCTAAACCTAACCCCAAATCTAAACCTAAAATCTAAACCTAACCCCAAATCTAAACCTAAAATCTAAACCTAACCCCAAATCTAAACCCCAAATCTAAACCTAACCCCAAATCTAAACCTAACTCCAAATCTAAACCTAAAATCTAAACATAACCCCAAATCTAAACCTAACCCCAAATCTAAACCTAAAATCTAAACCTAACCCCAAATCTAAACCTTAAATCTAAACCTAAAATCTAAACCTAACCCCAAATTTAAACCTAAAATCTAAACCTAACCCCAAATCTAAACCTAAAATCTAAACCTAACCCCAAATCTAAACCTAAAATCTAAACCTAACCCCAAATCTAAACCTAACCCCTAATCTAAACCTAAAATCTAAACCTAAGCCCAAATCTAAACCTAAAATCTAAACCTAACCCCAAATCTAAACCTAACCCCATATCTAAACCTAAAATCTAAACCTAACCCCAAATCTAAACCTAAAATCTAAACCTAACCCCAAATCTAAACCTAAAATCTAAACCTAACCTAAAATCTAAACCTAACCCCAAATCTAAACCTAAAATCTAAACCTAACCCCAAATCTAAACCTTAAATCTAAACCTAAAATCTAAACCTGACCCCAAATTTAAACCTAAAATCTAAACCTACCCCCAAATCTAAACCTAAAATCTAAACCTAACCCCAAATCTAAACCTAAAATCTAAACCTAACCCCAAATCTAAACCTAAAATCTAAACCTAACCCCAAATCTAAACCTAAACCCTAATCTAAACCTAAAATCTAAACCTAACCCCAAATCTAAACCTAAAATCTAAACCTAACCCCAAATTTAAACCTAACCCCAAATCTAAAACTAAATTCTAAACCTAAAATCTAAACCTAACCCCAAATCTAAACCTAAAATCTAAACCTAACCCCAAGTCTAAACCTAACCCCAAATCTAAACCTAAAATCTAAACCTAACCCCAAATTTAAACCTAAAATCTAAACCTAACCCCAAATCTAAACCTAACCCCAAATCAAAACCTAAAATCTAAACCTAACCCCAAATCTAAACCTTACCCCAAATATAAACCTAAAATCTAAACCTAACCCCAAATCTAAACCTAAAATCTAAACCTAACCCCAAATCTAAACCTAAAATCTAAACCTAACCCCAAATCTAAACCTAACCCCAAATCTAAACCTAAAATCTAAACCTAACCCCAAATCTAAACCTTAAATCTAAACCTAAAATCTAAACCTAACCCCAAATTTAAACCTAAAATCTAAACCTAACCCCAAATCTAAACCTAAAATCTAAACCTAACCCCAAATCTAAACCTAACCCCAAATCTAAACCTAAAATCTAAACCTAACCCCAAATCTAAACCTAACCCCAAATCTAAACCTAAAATCTAAACCTAACCCCCAATCTAAACCTAACCCCAAATCTAAACCTAAAATCTAAACCTAACCCCAAATCTAAACCTAAAATGTAAACCTAACCCCAAATCTAAACCTAAAATCTAAACCTAACCCCAAATCTAACCCTAAAATCTAAACCTAACCCCAAATCTAAACCCCAAATCTAAACCTAACCCCAAATCTAAACCCCAAATCTTAATCTAAAATCTAAACCTAACCCCAAATCTAAACCTAAAATCTAAACCTAACCCCAAATCTGAACCTAAAATCTAAACCTAACCCGAAATCTGAACCTAAAATCTAAACCTAACCCCAAATCTAAACCTAAAATCTAAACCTAACCCCAAATCTAAACCTAACCCCAAATCTAAACCTAAAATCTAAACCTAAACCCAAATCTAAACCCCAAATCTAAACCTAAAATCTAAACCTAACCCCAAATGTAAACCCAAGCCCAAATCTTAACCTAAAATCTAAACCTAACCCCAAATCTAAACCTAAAATCTAAACCTAACCCCAAATCTAAACCTAAAATCTAAACTTAACCCCAAATCTAAACCTAACCCCAAATCTAAACCTCAAATATAAACCTAACCCCAAATCTAAACCTAACCCCAAATCTAAACCTAACCCCTAATCTAAACCTAAAATCTAAACCTAACCCCAAATCTAAACCTAACATATAAACCTAACCCCAAATCTAAACCTAACCCCAAATCTAAACCTAAAATCTAAACCTAACCCCAAGTCTAAACCTAACCCCAAATTTAAACCTAAAATCTAAACCTAACCCCAAATCTAAACCCCAAATCTAAACCTAACCCCAAATCTAAACCTAACCCCAAATCTAAACCAAAAATCTAAACCTAAACCCAAATCTAAACCTAACCCCAAATCTAAACCTAAAATCTAAACCTAACCCCAAATCTAAACCTAAAATCTAAACCTAACCCCAAATCTAAACCTAAAATCTAAACCTAACCCCAAGTCTAAACCTAACCCCAAATCTAAACCTAAAATCTAAACCTAACCCCAAATCCAAACCTAAAATCTAAACCTAACCCCAAATCTAAACCTAACCCCTAAACTAAACATAAATCTAAACCTAACCCCAAATCTAAACCTAAAATCTAAACCTAACCCCAAATCTAAACCTAACCCCAAATCTAAAACTAAAATCTAAACCTAACCCCAAATCTAAACCTAACCCCATATCTAAACCTAAAATCTAAACCTAACCCCAAATCTAAACCTAAAATCTAAACCTAACCCCAAATCTAAACCTTACCCCAAATATAAACCTAAAATCTAAACCTAACCCCAAATCTAAACCTAAAATCTAAACCTAACCCCAAATCTAAACCTAAAATCTAAACCTAACCCCAAATCTAAACCTAAAATCTAAACCTAACCCCAAATCTAAACCTAAAATCTAAACCTAACCCCAAATCTAAACCTAACCCCAAATCTAAACCTTAAATCTAAACCTAACCCCAAATCTAAACCTAAAATCTAAACCTAACCCCAAATCTAAACCTAACCCCAAATCTAAACCTAAAATCTAAACCTAACCCCAAATCTAAACCTAAAATCTAAACCTAACCCCAAATCTAAACCTAACCCCAAATCTAAACCTAAAATCTAAACCTAACCCCAAATCTAACCCTAAAATCTAAACCTAACCCCAAATCTAAACCCCAAATCTAAACCTAACCCCAAATCTAAACCCCAAATCTAAACCTAAAATCTAAACCTAACCCCAAATCTAAACCTAAAATCTAAACCTAACCCCAAATCTGAACCTAAAATCTAAACCTAACCCGCAATCTGAACCTAAAATCTAAACCTAACCCCAAATCTAAACCTAAAATCTAAACCTAACCCCAAATCTAAACCTAACCCCAAATCTAAACCTAAAATCTAAACCTAACCCCAAATCTAAACCCCAAATCTAAGCCTAAAATCTAAACCTAACCCCAAATGTAAACCCAAGCCCAAATCTTAACCTAAAATCTAAACCTAACCCCAAATCTAAACCTAAAATCTAAACCTAACCCCAAATCTAAACCTAAAATCTAAACTTAACCCCAAATCTAAACCTAACTCCAAATCTAAATCTCAAATCTAAACCTAACCCCAAATCTAAACCTAACCCCAAATCTAAACCTAACCCCTAATCTAAACCTAAAATCTAAACCTAACCCCAAATCTAAACCTAACATCTAAAACTAACCCCAAATCTAAACCTAACCCCAAATCTAAACCTAAAATCTAAACCTAACCCCAAATCTAAACCTAAAATCTAAACCTAACCCCAAATCTAAACCTAACCCCAAATCTAAACCTAAAATCTAAACCTAAACCCAAATCTAAACCCCAAATCTAAACCTAAAATCTAAACCTAACCCCAAATGTAAACCCAAGCCCAAATCTTAACCTAAAATCTAAACCTAACCCCAAATCTAAACCTAAAATCTAAACCTAACCCCAAATCTAAACCTAAAATCTAAACTTAACCCCAAATCTAAACCTAACCCCAAATCTAAACCTCAAATATAAACCTAACCCCAAATCTAAACCTAACCCCAAATCTAAACCTAACCCCTAATCTAAACCTAAAATCTAAACCTAACCCCAAATCTAAACCTAACATATAAACCTAACCCCAAATCTAAACCTAACCCCAAATCTAAACCTAAAATCTAAACCTAACCCCAAGTCTAAACCTAACCCCAAATTTAAACCTAAAATCTAAACCTAACCCCAAATCTAAACCCCAAATCTAAACCTAACCCCAAATCTAAACCTAACCCCAAATCTAAACCAAAAATCTAAACCTAAACCCAAATCTAAACCTAACCCCAAATCTAAACCTAAAATCTAAACCTAACCCCAAATCTAAACCTAAAATCTAAACCTAACCCCAAATCTAAACCTAAAATCTAAACCTAACCCCAAGTCTAAACCTAACCCCAAATCTAAACCTAAAATCTAAACCTAACCCCAAATCCAAACCTAAAATCTAAACCTAACCCCAAATCTAAACCTAACCCCTAAACTAAACATAAATCTAAACCTAACCCCAAATCTAAACCTAAAATCTAAACCTAACCCCAAATCTAAACCTAACCCCAAATCTAAAACTAAAATCTAAACCTAACCCCAAATCTAAACCTAACCCCATATCTAAACCTAAAATCTAAACCTAACCCCAAATCTAAACCTAAAATCTAAACCTAACCCCAAATCTAAACCTTACCCCAAATATAAACCTAAAATCTAAACCTAACCCCAAATCTAAACCTAAAATCTAAACCTAACCCCAAATCTAAACCTAAAATCTAAACCTAACCCCAAATCTAAACCTAAAATCTAAACCTAACCCCAAATCTAAACCTAAAATCTAAACCTAACCCCAAATCTAAACCTAACCCCAAATCTAAACCTTAAATCTAAACCTAACCCCAAATCTAAACCTAAAATCTAAACCTAACCCCAAATCTAAACCTAACCCCAAATCTAAACCTAAAATCTAAACCTAACCCCAAATCTAAACCTAAAATCTAAACCTAACCCCAAATCTAAACCTAACCCCAAATCTAAACCTAAAATCTAAACCTAACCCCAAATCTAACCCTAAAATCTAAACCTAACCCCAAATCTAAACCCCAAATCTAAACCTAACCCCAAATCTAAACCCCAAATCTAAACCTAAAATCTAAACCTAACCCCAAATCTAAACCTAAAATCTAAACCTAACCCCAAATCTGAACCTAAAATCTAAACCTAACCCGCAATCTGAACCTAAAATCTAAACCTAACCCCAAATCTAAACCTAAAATCTAAACCTAACCCCAAATCTAAACCTAACCCCAAATCTAAACCTAAAATCTAAACCTAACCCCAAATCTAAACCCCAAATCTAAGCCTAAAATCTAAACCTAACCCCAAATGTAAACCCAAGCCCAAATCTTAACCTAAAATCTAAACCTAACCCCAAATCTAAACCTAAAATCTAAACCTAACCCCAAATCTAAACCTAAAATCTAAACTTAACCCCAAATCTAAACCTAACTCCAAATCTAAATCTCAAATCTAAACCTAACCCCAAATCTAAACCTAACCCCAAATCTAAACCTAACCCCTAATCTAAACCTAAAATCTAAACCTAACCCCAAATCTAAACCTAACATCTAAAACTAACCCCAAATCTAAACCTAACCCCAAATCTAAACCTAAAATCTAAACCTAACCCCAAATCTAAACCTAAAATCTAAACCTAACCCCAAGTCAAAACCTAACCCCAAATCTAAACCTAAAATCTAAACCTAACCCCAAATCCAAACCTAAAATCTAAACCTAACCCCAAATCTAAACCTAACCCCAAATCTAAACCTAAAATCTAAACCTAACCCCAAATCTAAACCTAACCCCAAATCTAAACCTAAAATCTAAACCTAACCCCAAATCTAAACCTAAAATCTAAACCTAACCCCAAATCTAAACCTAACCCCAAATCTAAACCTAAAATCTAAACCTAACCCCAAATCTAAACCTAAAATCTAAACCTAACCCCAAATCTAAACCTAACCCCAAATCTAAACCTAAAATATAAACCTAACCCCAAATCTAAACCTAACCCCAAATCTAAACCTAAAATCTAAACCTAACCCCAAATATAAATCTAAAATCTAAACCTAACCCCAAATATAAACCTAAAATCTAAACCTAACCCCAAATCTAAACCTAAAATCTAAACCTAACCCCAAATCTAAACCTAACCCCAAATCTAAACCTAAAATCTAAACCTAACCCCAAATCTAAACCTAAAATCTAAACCTAACCCCAAATCTAAACCTAACCCCTAAATTAAAACTATAATCTAAACCTAACCCCAAATCTAAACCTAAAATCTAAACCTAACCCCAAATCTAAACCTAACCCCAAATCTAAACCTAAAATCTAAACCTAACACCAAATCTAAACCTAACCCCATATCTAAACCTAAAATCTAAACCTAACCCCAAATCTAAACCTAAAATCTAAACCTAACCCCAAATCTAAACCTTACCCCAAATATAAACCTAAAATCTAAACCTAACCCCAAATGTAAACCTAAAATCTAAACCTAACCCCAAATCTAAACCCCAAATCTAAACCTAAAATCTAAACCTAACTCCAAATGTAAACCCAAGCCCAAATCTTAACCTAAAATCTAAACCTAACCCCAAATCTAAACCTAAAATCTAAACCTAACCCCAAATCTAAACCTAAAATCTAAACTTAACCCCAAATCTAAACCTAACTCCAAATCTAAACCTCAAATCTAAACCTAACCCCAAATCTAAACCTAACCCCAAGTCTAAACCTAACCCCAAATCTAAACCTAAAATCTAAACCTAACCCCAAATCCAAACCTAAAATCTAAACCTAACCCCAAATCTAAACCTAACCCCAAATCTAAACCTAAAATCTAAACCTAACCCCAAATCTAAACCTAAAATCTAAACCTAACCCCAAATCTAAACCTAACCCCAAATCTAAACCTAAAATCTAAACCTAACCCAAATCTAAACCTAAAATCTAAACCTAACCCCAAATCTAAACCTAACCCCAAATCTAAACCTAAAATCTAAACCTAACCCCAAATCTAAACCTAAAATCTAAACCTAACCCCAAGTCTAAACCTAACCCCAAATCTAAACCTAAAATATAAACCTAACCCCAAATCTAAACCTAACCCCAAATCTAAACCTAAAATCTAAACCTAACCCCAAATCTAAACCTAAAATCTAAACCTAACCCCAAATCTAAACCCCAAATCTAAACCTAACCCCAAATCTAAACCTAACTCCAAATCTAAACCTAAAATCTAAACCTAACCCCAAATCTAAACCTAAAATCTAAACCTAACCCCAAATCTAAACCTTAAATCTAAACCTAAAATCTAAACCTAACCCCAAATTTAAACCTAAAATCTAAACCTAACCCCAAATCTAAACCTAAAATCTAAACCTAACCCCAAATCTAAACCTAAAATCTAAACCTAACCCCAAATCTAAACCTAACCCCTAATCTAAACCTAAAATCTAAACCTAAGCCCAAATCTAAACCTAAAATCTAAACCTAACACCAAATCTAAACCTAACCCCATATCTAAACCTAAAATCTAAAAAAACCCCAAATCTAAACCTAAAATCTAAACCTAACCCCAAATCTAAACCTAAAATCTAAACCTAACCCCAAATCCAAACCTAAAATCTAAACCTAACCCCAAATCTAAACCTAACCCCAAATCTAAACCTAAAATCTAAACCTAACCCCAAATCTAAACCTAACCCCAAATCTAAACCTAAAATCTAAACCTAACCCCAAATCTAAACCTAAAATCTAAACCTAACCCCAAATCTAAACCTAACCCCAAATCTAAACCTAAAATCTAAACCTAACCCCAAATCTAAACCTAAAATCTAAACCTAACCCCAAAACTAAACCTAACCCCAAATCTAAACCTAAAATATAAACCTAACCCCAAATCTAAACCTAACCCCAAATCTAAACCTAAAATCTAAACCTAACCCCAAATATAAATCTAACCCCATATCTAAACCTAAAATCTAAACCTAACCCCAAATCTAAACCTTACCCCAAATATAAACCTAAAATCTAAACCTAACCCCAAATGTAAACCTAAAATCTAAACCTAACCCCAAATCTAAACCCCAAATCTAAACCTAAAATCTAAACCTAACTCCAAATGTAAACCCAAGCCCAAATCTTAACCTAAAATCTAAACCTAACCCCAAATCTAAACCTAAAATCTAAACCTAACCCCAAATCTAAACCTAAAATCTAAACTTAACCCCAAATCTAAACCTAACTCCAAATCTAAACCTCAAATCTAAACCTAACCCCAAATCTAAACCTAACCCCAAGTCTAAACCTAACCCCAAATCTAAACCTAAAATCTAAACCTAACCCCAAATCCAAACCTAAAATCTAAACCTAACCCCAAATCTAAACCTAACCTTAAATCTAAACCTAAAATCTAAACCTAACCCCAAATCTAAACCTAAAATCTAAACCTAACCCCAAATCTAAACCTAACCCCTAATCTAAACCTAAAATCTAAACCTAACCCCAAATCTAAACCTAAAATCTAAACCTAACCCCAAATCTAAACCTAACCCCAAATCTAAACCTAAAATCTAAACCTAAGCCCAAATCTAAACCTAACCCCAAATCTAAACCTAAAATCTAAACCTAACCCCAAATCTAAACCTAAAATCTAAACCTAACCCCAAATTTAAATCTAACACCAAATATAAACCTAAAATCTAAACCTAACCCCAAATCTAAACCTTACCCCAAATCTAAAACTAAAATCTAAACCTAACCCCAAATCTAAACCTAAAATCTAAACCTAACCCAAATCTAAACCTAAAATCTAAACCTAACCCCAAATCTAAACCTAAAATGTAAACCTAACCCCAAATCTTAACCTAAAATCTAAACCTAACACCAAATCTAAACCTAACCCCAAATCTAAACCTAAAATCTAAACTTAACCCCAAATCTAAACCTAAAATCTAAACCTAACCCCAAATCTAAACCTAACCCCAAATCTAAACCTAAAATCTAAACCTAACCCCAAATCTAAACCTAAAATCTAAACCTAACCCCAAGTCTAAACCTAACCCCAAATCTAAACCTAAAATATAAACCTAACCCCAAATCTAAACCTAACCCCAAATCTAAACCTAAAATCTAAACCTAACCCCAAATCTAAACCTAAAATTTAACCTAACCCCAAATCTAAACCCCAAATCTAAACCTAACCCCAAATCTAAACCTAACTCCAAATCTAAACCTAAAATCTAAACCTAACCCCAAATCTAAACCTAAAATCTAAACCTAACCCCAAATCTAAACCTTAAATCTAAACCTAAAATCTAAACCTAACCCCAAATTTAAACCTAAAATCTAAACCTAACCCCAAATCTAAACCTAAAATCTAAACCTAACCCCAAATCTAAACCTAAAATCTAAACCTAACCCCAAATCTAAACCTAACCCCTAATCTAAACCTAAAATCTAAACCTAACCCCAAATCTAAACCTAAAATCTAAACCTAACACCAAATCTAAACCTAACCCCATATCTAAACCTAAAATCTAAACCTAACCCCAAATCTAAACCTAAAATCTAAACCTAACCCCAAATCTAAACCTAAAATCTAAACCTAACCTAAAATCTAAACCTAACCCCAAATCTAAACCTAAAATCTAAACCTAACCCCAAAACTAAACCTTAAATCTAAACCTAAAATCTAAACCTAACCCCAAATTTAAACCTAAAATCTAAACCTACCCCCAAATCTAAACCTAAAATCTAAACCTAACCCCAAATATAAACCTAAAATCTAAACCTAACCCCAAATCTAAACCTAACCCGAAATCTGAACCTAAAATCTAAACCTAACCCCAAATCTAAACCTAAAATCTAAACCTAACCCCAAATCTAAACCTAAACCCTAATCTAAACCTAAAATCTAAACCTAACCCCAAATCCAAACCTAAAATCTAAACCTAACCCCAAATTTAAACCTAACCCCAAATCTAAAACTAAATTCTAAACCTAAAATCTAAACCTAATCCCAAATCTAAACCTAAAATCTAAACCTAACCCCAAATCTAAACCTAAAATCTAAACCTAACCCCAAATATAAACCTAAAATCTAAACCTAACCCCAAGTCTAAACCTAACCCCAAATCTAAACCTAAAATCTAAACCTAACCCCAAATCTAAACCTAAAATCTAAACCTAACCCCAAATCTAAACCTAACCCCAAATCAAAACCTAAAATCTAAACCTAACCCCAAATCTAAACCTTACCCCAAATATAAACCTAAAATCTAAACCTAACCCCAAATCTAAACCTAAAATCTAAACCTAACCCCAAATCTAAACCTAAAATCTAAACCTAACCCCAAATCTAAACCTAAAATCTAAACCTAACCCCAAATCTAAACCTTAAATCTAAACCTAAAATCTAAACCTAACCCCAAATTTAAACCTAAAATCTAAACCTAACCCCAAATCTAAACCTAAAATCTAAACCTAACCCCAAATCTAAACCTAACCCGAAATCTGAACCTAAAATCTAAACCTAACCCCAAATCTAAACCTAAAATCTAAACCTAACCCCAAATCTAAACCTAAACCCTAATCTAAACCTAAAATCTAAACCTAACCCCAAATCCAAACCTAAAATCTAAACCTAACCCCAAATTTAAACCTAACCCCAAATCTAAAACTAAATTCTAAACCTAAAATCTAAACCTAACCCCAAATCTAAACCTAAAATCTAAACCTAACCCCAGTCTAAACCTAACCCCAAATCTAAACCTAAAATCTAAACCTAACCCCAAATCTAAACCTAAAATCTAAACCTAACCCCAAATCTAAACCTAACCCCAAATCTAAACCTAAAATCTAAACCTAACCCCAAATCTAAACCTTACCCCAAATATAAACCTAAAATCTAAACCTTACCCCAAATCTAAACCTAAAATCTAAACCTAACCCCAAATCTAAACCTAAAATCTAAACCTAACCCCAAATCTAAACCTAAAATCTAAACCTAACCCCAAATCTAAACCTTAAATCTAAACCTAAAATCTAAACCTAACCCCAAATTTAAACGTAAAATCTAAACCTAACCCCAAATCTAAACCTAAAATCTAAACCTAACCCCAAATCTAAACCTAACCCCAAATCTAAACCTAAAATCTAAACCTAAACCCAAATCTAAACCTAACCCCAAATCTAAACCTAAAATCTAAACCTAACCCCCAATCTAAACCTAACCCCAAATCTAAACCTAAAATCTAAAACTAACCCCAAATCTAAACCTAAAATCTAAACCTAACCCCAAATCTAAACCTAACCCCAAATCTAAACCTAAAATCTAAACCTAACCCCAAATCTAAACCCCAAATCTAAACCTAAAATCTAAACCTAACTCCAAATGTAAACCCAAGCCCAAATCTTAACCTAAAATCTAAACCTAACCCCAAATCTAAACCTAAAATCTAAACCTAACCCCAAATCTAAACCTAAAATCTAAACTTAACCCCAAATCTAAACCTAACTCCAAATCTAAACCTCAAATCTAAACCTAACCCCAAATCTAAACCTAACCCCAAGTCTAAACCTAACCCCAAATCTAAACCTAAAATCTAAACCTAACCCCAAATCCAAACCTAAAATCTAAACCTAACCCCAAATCTAAACCTAACCTTAAATCTAAACCTAAAATCTAAACCTAACCCCAAATCTAAACCTAAAATCTAAACCTAACCCCAAATCTAAACCTAACCCCTAATCTAAACCTAAAATCTAAACCTAACCCCAAATCTAAACCTAAAATCTAAACCTAACCCCAAATCTAAACCTAACCCCAAATCTAAACCTAACCCCAAATCCAAACCTAAAATCTAAACCTAACCCCAAATCTAAACCTAAAATCTAAACCTAACCCCAAATCTAAACCTAAAATCTAAACCTAACCCCAAATTTAAATCTAACACCAAATATAAACCTAAAATCTAAACCTAACCCCAAATCTAAACCTTACCCCAAATCTAAAACTAAAATCTAAACCTAACCCCAAATCTAAACCTAAAATCTAAACCTAACCCAAATCTAAACCTAAAATCTAAACCTAACCCCAAATCTAAACCTAAAATCTAAACCTAACCCCAAATCTTAACCTAAAATCTAAACCTAACACCAAATCTAAACCTAACCCCAAATCTAAACCTAAAATCTAAACTTAACCCCAAATCTAAACCTAAAATCTAAACCTAACCCCAAATCTAAACCTAACCCCAAATCTAAACCTAAAATCTAAACCTAACCCCAAATCTAAACCTAAAATCTAAACCTAACCCCAAGTCTAAACCTAACCCCAAATCTAAACCTAAAATATAAACCTAACCCCAAATCTAAACCTAACCCCAAATCTAAACCTAAAATCTAAACCTAACCCCAAATCTAAACCTAAAATTTAACCTAACCCCAAATCTAAACCCCAAATCTAAACCTAACCCCAAATCTAAACCTAACTCCAAATCTAAACCTAAAATCTAAACCTAACCCCAAATCTAAACCTAAAATCTAAACCTAACCCCAAATCTAAACCTTAAATCTAAACCTAAAATCTAAACCTAACCCCAAATTTAAACCTAAAATCTAAACCTAACCCCAAATCTAAACCTAAAATCTAAACCTAACCCCAAATCTAAACCTAAAATCTAAACCTAACCCCAAATCTAAACCTAACCCCTAATCTAAACCTAAAATCTAAACCTAACCCCAAATCTAAACCTAAAATCTAAACCTAACACCAAATCTAAACCTAACCCCATATCTAAACCTAAAATCTAAACCTAACCCCAAATCTAAACCTAAAATCTAAACCTAACCCCAAATCTAAACCTAAAATCTAAACCTAACCTAAAATCTAAACCTAACCCCAAATCTAAACCTAAAATCTAAACCTAACCCCAAAACTAAACCTTAAATCTAAACCTAAAATCTAAACCTAACCCCAAATTTAAACCTAAAATCTAAACCTACCCCCAAATCTAAACCTAAAATCTAAACCTAACCCCAAATCTAAACCTAAAATCTAAACCTAACCCCAAATCTAAACCTAACCCGAAATCTGAACCTAAAATCTAAACCTAACCCCAAATCTAAACCTAAAATCTAAACCTAACCCCAAATCTAAACCTAAACCCTAATCTAAACCTAAAATCTAAACCTAACCCCAAATCCAAACCTAAAATCTAAACCTAACCCCAAATTTAAACCTAACCCCAAATCTAAAACTAAATTCTAAACCTAAAATCTAAACCTAATCCCAAATCTAAACCTAAAATCTAAACCTAACCCCAAATCTAAACCTAAAATCTAAACCTAACCCCAAATATAAACCTAAAATCTAAACCTAACCCCAAGTCTAAACCTAAAATCTAAACCTAACCCCAAATCTAAACCTAAAATCTAAACCTAACCCCAAATCTAAACCTAACCCCAAATCAAAACCTAAAATCTAAACCTAACCCCAAATCTAAACCTTACCCCAAATATAAACCTAAAATCTAAACCTAACCCCAAATCTAAACCTAAAATCTAAACCTAACCCCAAATCTAAACCTAAAATCTAAACCTAACCCCAAATCTAAACCTAAAATCTAAACCTAACCCCAAATCTAAACCTTAAATCTAAACCTAAAATCTAAACCTAACCCCAAATTTAAACCTAAAATCTAAACCTAACCCCAAATCTAAACCTAAAATCTAAACCTAACCCCAAATCTAAACCTAACCCGAAATCTGAACCTAAAATCTAAACCTAACCCCAAATCTAAACCTAAAATCTAAACCTAACCCCAAATCTAAACCTAAACCCTAATCTAAACCTAAAATCTAAACCTAACCCCAAATCCAAACCTAAAATCTAAACCTAACCCCAAATTTAAACCTAACCCCAAATCTAAAACTAAATTCTAAACCTAAAATCTAAACCTAACCCCAAATCTAAACCTAAAATCTAAACCTAACCCCAAGTCTAAACCTAACCCCAAATCTAAACCTAAAATCTAAACCTAACCCCAAATCTAAACCTAAAATCTAAACCTAACCCCAAATCTAAACCTAACCCCAAATCAAAACCTAAAATCTAAACCTAACCCCAAATCTAAACCTTACCCCAAATATAAACCTAAAATCTAAACCTTACCCCAAATCTAAACCTAAAATCTAAACCTAACCCCAAATCTAAACCTAAAATCTAAACCTAACCCCAAATCTAAACCTAAAATCTAAACCTAACCCCAAATCTAAACCTTAAATCTAAACCTAAAATCTAAACCTAACCCCAAATTTAAACGTAAAATCTAAACCTAACCCCAAATCTAAACCTAAAATCTAAACCTAACCCCAAATCTAAACCTAACCCCAAATCTAAACCTAAAATCTAAACCTAACCCCAAATCTAAACCTAACCCCAAATCTAAACCTAAAATCTAAACCTAACCCCCAATCTAAACCTAACCCCAAATCTAAACCTAAAATCTAAAACTAACCCCAAATCTAAACCTAAAATCTAAACCTAACCCCAAATCTAAACCTAACCCCAAATCTAAACCTAAAATCTAAACCTAACCCCAAATCTAAACCTAAAATCTAAACCTAACCCCAAATCTAAACCTAACCCCAAATCTAAACCTAAAATCTAAACCTAACCCCAAATCTAAACCTAAAATCTAAACCTAACCCCAAATCTAAACCCCAAATCTAAACCTAACCCCAAATCTAAACCCCAAATCTAAACCTAAAATCTAAACCTAACCCCAAATCTAAACCTAAAATCTAAACCTAACCCCAAATCTGAACCTAAAATCTAAACCTAACCCGAAATCTGAACCTAAAATCTAAACCTAACCCCAAATCTAAACCTAAAATCTAAACCTAACCCCAAATCTAAACCTAACCCCAAATCTAAACCTAAAATCTAAACCTAAACCCAAATCTAAACCCCAAATCTAAACCTAAAATCTAAACCTAACCCCAAATGTAAACCCAAGCCCAAATCTTAACCTAAAATCTAAACCTAACCCCAAATCTAAACCTAAAATCTAAACCTAACCCCAAATCTAAACCTAAAATCTAAACTTAACCCCAAATCTAAACCTAACCCCAAATCTAAACCTCAAATATAAACCTAACCCCAAATCTAAACCTAACCCCAAATCTAAACCTAACCCCTAATCTAAACCTAAAATCTAAACCTAACCCCAAATCTAAACCTAACATATAAACCTAACCCCAAATCTAAACCTAACCCCAAATCTAAACCTAAAATCTAAACCTAACCCCAAATCTAAACCTAAAATCTAAACCTAACCCCAAATCTAAACCTAACCCCAAATCTAAACCTAAAATCTAAACCTAACCCCAAATCCAAACCTAAAATCTAAACCTAACCCCAAATCTAAACCTAACCCCAAATCTAAACCTAAAATCTAAACCTAACCCCAAATCTAAACCTAAAATCTAAACCTAACCCCAAATCTAAACCTAACCCCAAATCTAAACCTAAAATCTAAACCTAACCCCAAATCTAAACCTAAAATCTAAACCTAACCCCAAATCTAAAGCTAACCCCAAATCTAAACCTAAAATCTAAACCTAACCCCAAATCTAAACCTAAAATCTAAACCTAACCCCAAATCTAAACCTAACCCCAAATCTAAACCTAAAATCTAAACCTAACCCCAAATCTAAACCTAACCCCAAATCTAAACCTAAAATCTAAACCTAACCCCAAATCTAAACCTAAAATCTAAACCTAACCCCAAATCTAAACCTAAAATCTAAACCTAACCCCAAATCTAAACCTAAAATCTAAACCTAACCCCAAGTCTAAACCTAACCCCAAATCTAAACCTAAAATCTAAACCTAACCCCAAATCCAAACCTAAAATCTAAACCTAACCCCAAATCTAAACCTAACCCCAAATCTAAACCTAAAATCTAAACCTAACCCCAAATCTAAACCTAAAATCTAAACCTAACCCCAAATCAAAACCTAACCCCTAAACTAAACCTAAAATCTAAACCTAACCCCAAATCTACACCTAACCCCATATCTAAACCTAAAGTCTAAACCTAACCCCAAGTCTAAACCTAACCCCAAATCTAAACCTAAAATCTAAACCTAACCCCAAATCTAAACCTAAAATCTAAACCTAACCCCAAATCTAAACCTAACCCCAAATCAAAACCTAAAATCTAAACCTAACCCCAAATCTAAACCTTACCCCAAATATAAACCTAAAATCTAAACCTAACCCCAAATCTAAACCTAAAATCTAAACCTAACCCCAAATCTAAACCTAAAATCTAAACCTAACCCCAAATCTAAACCTAACCCCAAATCTAAACCTAAAATCTAAACCTAACCCCCAATCTAAACCTAACCCCAAATCTAAACCTAAAATCTAAACCTAACCCCAAATCTAAACCTAAAATCTAAACCTAACCCCAAATCTAAACCTAAAATCTAAACCTAACCCGAAATCTGAACCTAAAATCTAAACCTAACCCCAAATCTAAACCTAAAATCTAAACCTAACCCCAAATCTAAACCTAACCCCAAATCTAAACCTAAAATCTAAACCTAAACCCAAATCTAAACCCCAAATCTAAACCTAAAATCTAAACCTAACCCCAAATGTAAACCCAAGCCCAAATCTTAACCTAAAATCTAAACCTAACCCCAAATCTAAACCTAAAATCTAAACCTAACCCCAAATCTAAACCTAAAATCTAAACTTAACCCCAAATCTAAACCTAACACCAAATGTAAACCTCAAATATAAACCTAACCCCAAATCTAAACCTAAAATCTAAACCTAACCCCAAATCTAAACCTAACCCCAAATCTAAACCTAAAATCTAAACCTAACCCCCAATCTAAACCTAACCCCAAATCTAAACCTAAAATCTAAACCTAACCCCAAATCTAAACCTAAAATCTAAACCTAACCCCAAATCTAAACCTAACCCCAAATCTAAACCTAAAATCTAAACCTAACCCCAAATCTAAACCTAAAATCTAAACCTAACCCCAAATCTAAACCTAACCCCAAATCTAAACCTAAAATCTAAACCTAACCCCAAATCTAACCCTAAAATCTAAACCTAACCCCAAATCTAAACCCCAAATCTAAACCTAACCCCAAATCTAAACCCCAAATCTAAACCTAAAATCTAAACCTAACCCCAAATCTAAACCTAAAATCTAAACCTAACCCCAAATCTGAACCTAAAATCTAAACCTAACCCCAAATCTAAACCTAAAATCTAAACCTAACCCCAAATCTAAACCTAAAATCTAAACCTAACCCCAAATCTAAACCTAAAATCTAAACCTAACCCCAAATCTAAACCTAAAATCTAAACCTAACCCCAAGTCTAAACCTAACCCCAAATCTAAACCTAAAATCTAAACCTAACCCCAAATCCAAACCTAAAATCTAAACCTAACCCCAAATCTAAACCTAACCCCAAATCTAAACCTAAAATCTAAACCTAACCCCAAATCTAAACCTAAAATCTAAACCTAACCCCAAATCAAAACCTAACCCCTAAACTAAACCTAAAATCTAAACCTAACCCCAAATCTACACCTAACCCCATATCTAAACCTAAAGTCTAAACCTAACCCCAAGTCTAAACCTAACCCCAAATCTAAACCTAAAATCTAAACCTAACCCCAAATCTAAACCTAAAATCTAAACCTAACCCCAAATCTAAACCTAACCCCAAATCAAAACCTAAAATCTAAACCTAACCCCAAATCTAAACCTTACCCCAAATATAAACCTAAAATCTAAACCTAACCCCAAATCTAAACCTAAAATCTAAACCTAACCCCAAATCTAAACCTAAAATCTAAACCTAACCCCAAATCTAAACCTAACCCCAAATCTAAACCTAAAATCTAAACCTAACCCCCAATCTAAACCTAACCCCAAATCTAAACCTAAAATCTAAACCTAACCCCAAATCTAAACCTAAAATCTAAACCTAACCCCAAATCTAAACCTAAAATCTAAACCTAACCCGAAATCTGAACCTAAAATCTAAACCTAACCCCAAATCTAAACCTAAAATCTAAACCTAACCCCAAATCTAAACCTAACCCCAAATCTAAACCTAAAATCTAAACCTAAACCCAAATCTAAACCCCAAATCTAAACCTAAAATCTAAACCTAACCCCAAATGTAAACCCAAGCCCAAATCTTAACCTAAAATCTAAACCTAACCCCAAATCTAAACCTAAAATCTAAACCTAACCCCAAATCTAAACCTAAAATCTAAACTTAACCCCAAATCTAAACCTAACACCAAATGTAAACCTCAAATATAAACCTAACCCCAAATCTAAACCTAAAATCTAAACCTAACCCCAAATCTAAACCTAACCCCAAATCTAAACCTAAAATCTAAACCTAACCCCCAATCTAAACCTAACCCCAAATCTAAACCTAAAATCTAAACCTAACCCCAAATCTAAACCTAAAATCTAAACCTAACCCCAAATCTAAACCTAACCCCAAATCTAAACCTAAAATCTAAACCTAACCCCAAATCTAAACCTAAAATCTAAACCTAACCCCAAATCTAAACCTAACCCCAAATCTAAACCTAAAATCTAAACCTAACCCCAAATCTAACCCTAAAATCTAAACCTAACCCCAAATCTAAACCCCAAATCTAAACCTAACCCCAAATCTAAACCCCAAATCTAAACCTAAAATCTAAACCTAACCCCAAATCTAAACCTAAAATCTAAACCTAACCCCAAATCTGAACCTAAAATCTAAACCTAACCCGAAATCTGAACCTAAAATCTAAACCTAACCCCAAATCTAAACCTAAAATCTAAACCTAACCCCAAATCTAAACCTAACCCCAAATCTAAACCTAAAATCTAAACCTAAACCCAAATCTAAACCACAAATCTAAACCTAAAATCTAAACCTAACCCCAAATGTAAACCCAAGCCCAAATCTTAACCTAAAATCTAAACCTAACCCCAAATCTAAACCTAAAATCTAAACCTAACCCCAAATCTAAACCTAAAATCTAAACTTAACCTAAAATCTAAACCTAACCCCAAATCTAAACCTCAAATATAAACCTAACCCCAAATCTAAACCTAACCCCAAATCTAAACCTAACCCCTAATCTAAACCTAAAATCTAAACCTAACCCCAAATCTAAACCTAACATATAAACCTAACCCCAAATCTAAACCTAACCCCAAATCTAAACCCCAAATCTAAACCTAACCCCAAATCTAAACCTAAAATCTAAACCTAACCCCAAGTCTAAACCTAACCCCAAATCTAAACCTAAAATCTAAACCTAACCCCAAATCTAAACCTAAAATCTAAACCTAACCCCAAATCTAAACCTAACCCCAAATCTAAACCTAACATCTAAACCTAACCCCAAATCTAAACCTAAAATCTAAACCTAACCCCAAATCTAAACCTAACCCCAAATCTAAACCTAAAATCTAAACCTAACCCCAAATCTAAACCTAACCCCAAATCTAAACCTAAAATCTAAACCTAACCCCAAATCTAAACCTAAAATCTAAACCTAACCCCAAATATAAACCTAAAATCTAAACCTAACCCCAAATCTAAACCTAAAATCTAAACCTAACCCCAAATCTAAACCTAAAATCTAAACCTAACCCCAAATCTAAACCTAAAATCTAAACCTAACCCCAAGTCTAAACCTAACCCCAAATCTAAACCTAAAATCTAAACCTAACCCCAAATCCAAACCTAAAATCTAAACCTAACCCCAAATCTAAAACTAAAATCTAAACCTAACCCCAAATCTAAACCTAAAATCTAAACCTAACCCAAATCTAAACCTAAAATCTAAACCTAACCCCAAATCTAAACCTAAAATCTAAACCTAACCCCAAATCTAAACCTAAAATCTAAACCTAACACCAAATCTAAACCTAACCCCAAATCTAAACCTAAAATCTAAACTTAACCCCAAATCTAAACCTAAAATCTAAACCTAACCCCAAATCTAAACCTAACCCCAAATCTAAACCTAAAATCTAAACCTAACCCCAAATCTAAACCTAAAATCTAAATCTAACCCCAAGTCTAAACCTAACCCCAAATCTAAACCTAAAATATAAACCTAACCCCAAATCTAAACCTAACCCCAAATCTAAACCTAAAATCTAAACCTAACCCCAAATCTAAACCTAAAATCTAAACCTAACCCCAAATCTAAACCCCAAATCTAAACCTAACCCCAAATCTAAACCTAACTCCAAATCTAAACCTAAAATCTAAACATAACCCCAAATCTAAACCTAACCCCAAATCTAAACCTAAAATCTAAACCTAACCCCAAATCTAAACCTTAAATCTAAACCTAAAATCTAAACCTAACCCCAAATTTAAACCTAAAATCTAAACCTAACCCCAAATCTAAACCTAAAATCTAAACCTAACCCCAAATCTAAACCTAAAATCTAAACCTAACCCCAAATCTAAACCTAACCCCTAATCTAAACCTAAAATCTAAACCTAAGCCCAAATCTAAACCTAAAATCTAAACCTAACCCCAAATCTAAACCTAACCCCATATCTAAACCTAAAATCTAAACCTAACCCCAAATCTAAACCTAAAATCTAAACCTAACCCCAAATCTAAACCTAACCCCAAATCTAAACCTAAAATCTAAACCTAACCCCAAATCTAAACCTTAAATCTAAACCTAAAATCTAAACCTAACCCCAAATTTAAACCTAAAATCTAAACCTACCCCCAAATCTAAACCTAAAATCTAAACCTAACCCCAAATCTAAACCTAAAATCTAAACCTAACCCCAAATCTAAACCTAAAATCTAAACCTTACCCCAAATCTAAACCTAAACCCTAATCTAAACCTAAAATCTAAACCTAACCCCAAATCTAAACCTAAAATCTAAACCTAACCCCAAATTTAAACCTAACCCCAAATCTAAAACTAAATTCTAAACCTAAAATCTAAACCTAACCCCAAATCTAAACCTAAAATCTAAACCTAACCCCAAGTCTAAACCTAACCCCAAATCTAAACCTAAAATCTAAACCTAACCCCAAATCTAAACCTAAAATCTAAACCTAACCCCAAATCTAAACCTAACCCCAAATCAAAACCTAAAATCTAAACCTAACCCCAAATCTAAACCTTACCCCAAATATAAACCTAAAATCTAAACCTAACCCCAAATCTAAACCTAAAATCTAAACCTAACCCCAAATCTAAACCTAAAATCTAAACCTAACCCCAAATCTAAACCTAACCCCAAATCTAAACCTAAAATCTAAACCTAACCCCAAATCTAAACCTTAAATCTAAACCTAAAATCTAAACCTAACCCCAAATTTAAACCTAAAATCTAAACCTAACCCCAAATCTAAACCTAAAATCTAAACCTAACCCCAAATCTAAACCTAACCCCAAATCTAAACCTAAAATCTAAACCTAACCCCAAATCTAAACCTAACCCCAAATCTAAACCTAAAATCTAAACCTAACCCCCAATCTAAACCTAACCCCAAATCTAAACCTAAAATCTAAACCTAACCCCAAATCTAAACCTAAAATGTAAACCTAACCCCAAATCTAAACCTAAAATCTAAACCTAACCCCAAATCTAACCCTAAAATCTAAACCTAACCCCAAATCTAAACCCCAAATCTAAACCTAACCCCAAATCTAAACCCCAAATCTTAATCTAAAATCTAAACCTAACTCCAAATCTAAACCTAAAATCTAAACCTAACCCCAAATCTGAACCTAAAATCTAAACCTAACCCGAAATCTGAACCTAAAATCTAAACCTAACCCCAAATCTAAACCTAAAATCTAAACCTAACCCCAAATCTAAACCTAACCCCAAATCTAAACCTAAAATCTAAACCTAAACCCAAATCTAAACCCCAAATCTAAACCTAAAATCTAAACCTAACCCCAAATGTAAATCCAAGCCCAAATCTTAACCTAAAATCTAAACCTAACCCCAAATCTAAACCTAAAATCTAAACCTAACCCCAAATCTAAACCTAAAATCTAAACTTAACCCCAAATCTAAACCTAACCCCAAATCTAAACCTCAAATATAAACCTAACCCCAAATCTAAACCTAACTCCAAATCTAAACCTAACCCCTAATCTAAACCTAAAATCTAAACCTAACCCCAAATCTAAACCTAACATATAAACCTAACCCCAAATCTAAACCTAACCCCAAATCTAAACCTAAAATCTAAACCTAACCCCAAATCTAAACCTAAAATCTAAACCTAACCCCAAGTCTAAACCTAACCCCAAATTTAAACCTAAAATCTAAACCTAACCCCAAATCTAAACCCCAAATCTAAACCTAACCCCAAATCTAAACCTAACCCCAAATCTAAACCAAAAATCTAAACCTAAACCCAAATCTAAACCTAACCCCAAATCTAAACCTAAAATCTAAACCTAACCCCAAATCTAAACCTAAAATCTAAACCTAACCCCAAATCTAAACCTAAAATCTAAACCTAACCCCAAGTCTAAACCTAACCCCAAATCTAAACCTAAAATCTAAACCTAACCCCAAATCCAAACCTAAAATCTAAACCTAACCCCAAATCTAAACCTAACCCCTAAACTAAACCTAAAATCTAAACCTAACCCCAAATCTAAACCTAAAATCTAAACCTAACCCCAAATCTAAACCTAACCCCAAATCTAAAACTAAAATCTAAACCTAACCCCAAATCTAAACCTAACCCCATATCTAAACCTAAAATCTAAACCTAACCCCAAATCTAAACCTAAAATCTAAACCTAACCCCAAATCTAAACCTTACCCCAAATATAAACCTAAAATCTAAACCTAACCCCAAATCTAAACCTAAAATCTAAACCTAACCCCAAATCTAAACCTAAAATCTAAACCTAACCCCAAATCTAAACCTAAAATCTAAACCTAACCCCAAATCTAAACCTAAAATCTAAACCTAACCCCAAATCTAAACCTAACCCCAAATCTAAACCTTAAATCTAAACCTAACCCCAAATCTAAACCTAAAATCTAAACCTAACCCCAAATCTAAACCTAACCCCAAATCTAAACCTAAAATCTAAACCTAACCCCAAATCTAAACCTAAAATCTAAACCTAACCCCAAATCTAAACCTAACCCCAAATCTAAACCTAAAATCTAAACCTAACCCCAAATCTAACCCTAAAATCTAAACCTAACCCCAAATCTAAACCCCAAATCTAAACCTAACCCCAAATCTAAACCCCAAATCTAAACCTAAAATCTAAACCTAACCCCAAATCTAAACCTAAAATCTAAACCTAACCCCAAATCTGAACCTAAAATCTAAACCTAACCCGAAATCTGAACCTAAAATCTAAACCTAACCCCAAATCTAAACCTAAAATCTAAACCTAACCCCAAATCTAAACCTAACCCCAAATCTAAACCTAAAATCTAAACCTAACCCCAAATCTAAACCCCAAATCTAAGCCTAAAATCTAAACCTAACCCCAAATGTAAACCCAAGCCCAAATCTTAACCTAAAATCTAAACCTAACCCCAAATCTAAACCTAAAATCTAAACCTAACCCCAAATCTAAACCTAAAATCTAAACTTAACCCCAAATCTAAACCTAACTCCAAATCTAAATCTCAAATCTAAACCTAACCCCAAATCTAAACCTAACCCCAAATCTAAACCTAACCCCTAATCTAAACCTAAAATCTAAACCTAACCCCAAATCTAAACCTAACATCTAAAACTAACCCCAAATCTAAACCTAACCCCAAATCTAAACCTAAAATCTAAACCTAACCCCAAATCTAAACCTAAAATCTAAACCTAACCCCAAGTCAAAACCTAACCCCAAATCTAAACCTAAAATCTAAACCTAACCCCAAATCCAAACCTAAAATCTAAACCTAACCCCAAATCTAAACCTAACCCCAAATCTAAACCTAAAATCTAAACCTAACCCCAAATCTAAACCTAACCCCAAATCTAAACCTAAAATCTAAACCTAACCCCAAATCTAAACCTAAAATCTAAACCTAACCCCAAATCTAAACCTAACCCCAAATCTAAACCTAAAATCTAAACCTAACCCCAAATCTAAACCTAAAATCTAAACCTAACCCCAAATCTAAACCTAACCCCAAATCTAAACCTAAAATATAAACCTAACCCCAAATCTAAACCTAACCCCAAATCTAAACCTAAAATCTAAACCTAACCCCAAATATAAATCTAAAATCTAAACCTAACCCCAAATATAAACCTAAAATCTAAACCTAACCCCAAATCTAAACCTAAAATCTAAACCTAACCCCAAATCTAAACCTAACCCCAAATCTAAACCTAAAATCTAAACCTAACCCCAAATCTAAACCTAAAATCTAAACCTAACCCCAAATCTAAACCTAACCCCTAAATTAAAACTATAATCTAAACCTAACCCCAAATCTAAACCTAAAATCTAAACCTAACCCCAAGTCTAAACCTAACCCCAAATCTAAACCTAAAATCTAAACCTAACCCCAAATCTAAACCTAAAATCTAAACCTAACCCCAAATCTAAACCTAACCCCAAATCAAAACCTAAAATCTAAACCTAACCCCAAATCTAAACCTTACCCCAAATATAAACCTAAAATCTAAACCTAACCCCAAATCTAAACCTAAAATCTAAACCTAACCCCAAATCTAAACCTAAAATCTAAACCTAACCCCAAATCTAAACCTAACCCCAAATCTAAACCTAAAATCTAAACCTAACCCCAAATCTAAACCTTAAATCTAAACCTAAAATCTAAACCTAACCCCAAATTTAAACCTAAAATCTAAACCTAACCCCAAATCTAAACCTAAAATCTAAACCTAACCCCAAATCTAAACCTAACCCCAAATCTAAACCTAAAATCTAAACCTAACCCCAAATCTAAACCTAACCCCAAATCTAAACCTAAAATCTAAACCTAACCCCCAATCTAAACCTAACCCCAAATCTAAACCTAAAATCTAAACCTAACCCCAAATCTAAACCTAAAATGTAAACCTAACCCCAAATCTAAACCTAAAATCTAAACCTAACCCCAAATCTAACCCTAAAATCTAAACCTAACCCCAAATCTAAACCCCAAATCTAAACCTAACCCCAAATCTAAACCCCAAATCTTAATCTAAAATCTAAACCTAACTCCAAATCTAAACCTAAAATCTAAACCTAACCCCAAATCTGAACCTAAAATCTAAACCTAACCCGAAATCTGAACCTAAAATCTAAACCTAACCCCAAATCTAAACCTAAAATCTAAACCTAACCCCAAATCTAAACCTAACCCCAAATCTAAACCTAAAATCTAAACCTAAACCCAAATCTAAACCCCAAATCTAAACCTAAAATCTAAACCTAACCCCAAATGTAAATCCAAGCCCAAATCTTAACCTAAAATCTAAACCTAACCCCAAATCTAAACCTAAAATCTAAACCTAACCCCAAATCTAAACCTAAAATCTAAACTTAACCCCAAATCTAAACCTAACCCCAAATCTAAACCTCAAATATAAACCTAACCCCAAATCTAAACCTAACTCCAAATCTAAACCTAACCCCTAATCTAAACCTAAAATCTAAACCTAACCCCAAATCTAAACCTAACATATAAACCTAACCCCAAATCTAAACCTAACCCCAAATCTAAACCTAAAATCTAAACCTAACCCCAAATCTAAACCTAAAATCTAAACCTAACCCCAAGTCTAAACCTAACCCCAAATTTAAACCTAAAATCTAAACCTAACCCCAAATCTAAACCCCAAATCTAAACCTAACCCCAAATCTAAACCTAACCCCAAATCTAAACCAAAAATCTAAACCTAAACCCAAATCTAAACCTAACCCCAAATCTAAACCTAAAATCTAAACCTAACCCCAAATCTAAACCTAAAATCTAAACCTAACCCCAAATCTAAACCTAAAATCTAAACCTAACCCCAAGTCTAAACCTAACCCCAAATCTAAACCTAAAATCTAAACCTAACCCCAAATCCAAACCTAAAATCTAAACCTAACCCCAAATCTAAACCTAACCCCTAAACTAAACCTAAAATCTAAACCTAACCCCAAATCTAAACCTAAAATCTAAACCTAACCCCAAATCTAAACCTAACCCCAAATCTAAAACTAAAATCTAAACCTAACCCCAAATCTAAACCTAACCCCATATCTAAACCTAAAATCTAAACCTAACCCCAAATCTAAACCTAAAATCTAAACCTAACCCCAAATCTAAACCTTACCCCAAATATAAACCTAAAATCTAAACCTAACCCCAAATCTAAACCTAAAATCTAAACCTAACCCCAAATCTAAACCTAAAATCTAAACCTAACCCCAAATCTAAACCTAAAATCTAAACCTAACCCCAAATCTAAACCTAAAATCTAAACCTAACCCCAAATCTAAACCTAACCCCAAATCTAAACCTTAAATCTAAACCTAACCCCAAATCTAAACCTAAAATCTAAACCTAACCCCAAATCTAAACCTAACCCCAAATCTAAACCTAAAATCTAAACCTAACCCCAAATCTAAACCTAAAATCTAAACCTAACCCCAAATCTAAACCTAACCCCAAATCTAAACCTAAAATCTAAACCTAACCCCAAATCTAACCCTAAAATCTAAACCTAACCCCAAATCTAAACCCCAAATCTAAACCTAACCCCAAATCTAAACCCCAAATCTAAACCTAAAATCTAAACCTAACCCCAAATCTAAACCTAAAATCTAAACCTAACCCCAAATCTGAACCTAAAATCTAAACCTAACCCGAAATCTGAACCTAAAATCTAAACCTAACCCCAAATCTAAACCTAAAATCTAAACCTAACCCCAAATCTAAACCTAACCCCAAATCTAAACCTAAAATCTAAACCTAACCCCAAATCTAAACCCCAAATCTAAGCCTAAAATCTAAACCTAACCCCAAATGTAAACCCAAGCCCAAATCTTAACCTAAAATCTAAACCTAACCCCAAATCTAAACCTAAAATCTAAACCTAACCCCAAATCTAAACCTAAAATCTAAACTTAACCCCAAATCTAAACCTAACTCCAAATCTAAATCTCAAATCTAAACCTAACCCCAAATCTAAACCTAACCCCAAATCTAAACCTAACCCCTAATCTAAACCTAAAATCTAAACCTAACCCCAAATCTAAACCTAACATCTAAAACTAACCCCAAATCTAAACCTAACCCCAAATCTAAACCTAAAATCTAAACCTAACCCCAAATCTAAACCTAAAATCTAAACCTAACCCCAAGTCAAAACCTAACCCCAAATCTAAACCTAAAATCTAAACCTAACCCCAAATCCAAACCTAAAATCTAAACCTAACCCCAAATCTAAACCTAACCCCAAATCTAAACCTAAAATCTAAACCTAACCCCAAATCTAAACCTAACCCCAAATCTAAACCTAAAATATAAACCTAACCCCAAATCTAAACCTAACCCCAAATCTAAACCTAAAATCTAAACCTAACCCCAAATATAAATCTAAAATCTAAACCTAACCCCAAATATAAACCTAAAATCTAAACCTAACCCCAAATCTAAACCTAAAATCTAAACCTAACCCCAAATCTAAACCTAACCCCAAATCTAAACCTAAAATCTAAACCTAACCCCAAATCTAAACCTAAAATCTAAACCTAACCCCAAATCTAAACCTAACCCCTAAATTAAAACTATAATCTAAACCTAACCCCAAATCTAAACCTAAAATCTAAACCTAACCCCAAGTCTAAACCTAACCCCAAATCTAAACCTAAAATCTAAACCTAACCCCAAATCTAAACCTAAAATCTAAACCTAACCCCAAATCTAAACCTAACCCCAAATCAAAACCTAAAATCTAAACCTAACCCCAAATCTAAACCTTACCCCAAATATAAACCTAAAATCTAAACCTAACCCCAAATCTAAACCTAAAATCTAAACCTAACCCCAAATCTAAACCTAAAATCTAAACCTAACCCCAAATCTAAACCTAACCCCAAATCTAAACCTAAAATCTAAACCTAACCCCAAATCTAAACCTTAAATCTAAACCTAAAATCTAAACCTAACCCCAAATTTAAACCTAAAATCTAAACCTAACCCCAAATCTAAACCTAAAATCTAAACCTAACCCCAAATCTAAACCTAACCCCAAATCTAAACCTAAAATCTAAACCTAACCCCAAATCTAAACCTAACCCCAAATCTAAACCTAAAATCTAAACCTAACCCCCAATCTAAACCTAACCCCAAATCTAAACCTAAAATCTAAACCTAACCCCAAATCTAAACCTAAAATGTAAACCTAACCCCAAATCTAAACCTAAAATCTAAACCTAACCCCAAATCTAACCCTAAAATCTAAACCTAACCCCAAATCTAAACCCCAAATCTAAACCTAACCCCAAATCTAAACCCCAAATCTTAATCTAAAATCTAAACCTAACTCCAAATCTAAACCTAAAATCTAAACCTAACCCCAAATCTGAACCTAAAATCTAAACCTAACCCGAAATCTGAACCTAAAATCTAAACCTAACCCCAAATCTAAACCTAAAATCTAAACCTAACCCCAAATCTAAACCTAACCCCAAATCTAAACCTAAAATCTAAACCTAACCCCAAATGTAAATCCAAGCCCAAATCTTAACCTAAAATCTAAACCTAACCCCAAATCTAAACCTAAAATCTAAACCTAACCCCAAATCTAAACCTAAAATCTAAACTTAACCCCAAATCTAAACCTAACCCCAAATCTAAACCTCAAATATAAACCTAACCCCAAATCTAAACCTAACTCCAAATCTAAACCTAACCCCTAATCTAAACCTAAAATCTAAACCTAACCCCAAATCTAAACCTAACATATAAACCTAACCCCAAATCTAAACCTAACCCCAAATCTAAACCTAAAATCTAAACCTAACCCCAAATCTAAACCTAAAATCTAAACCTAACCCCAAGTCTAAACCTAACCCCAAATTTAAACCTAAAATCTAAACCTAACCCCAAATCTAAACCCCAAATCTAAACCTAACCCCAAATCTAAACCTAACCCCAAATCTAAACCAAAAATCTAAACCTAAACCCAAATCTAAACCTAACCCCAAATCTAAACCTAAAATCTAAACCTAACCCCAAATCTAAACCTAAAATCTAAACCTAACCCCAAATCTAAACCTAAAATCTAAACCTAACCCCAAGTCTAAACCTAACCCCAAATCTAAACCTAAAATCTAAACCTAACCCCAAATCCAAACCTAAAATCTAAACCTAACCCCAAATCTAAACCTAACCCCTAAACTAAACCTAAAATCTAAACCTAACCCCAAATCTAAACCTAAAATCTAAACCTAACCCCAAATCTAAACCTAACCCCAAATCTAAAACTAAAATCTAAACCTAACCCCAAATCTAAACCTAACCCCATATCTAAACCTAAAATCTAAACCTAACCCCAAATCTAAACCTAAAATCTAAACCTAACCCCAAATCTAAACCTTACCCCAAATATAAACCTAAAATCTAAACCTAACCCCAAATCTAAACCTAAAATCTAAACCTAACCCCAAATCTAAACCTAAAATCTAAACCTAACCCCAAATCTAAACCTAAAATCTAAACCTAACCCCAAATCTAAACCTAAAATCTAAACCTAACCCCAAATCTAAACCTAACCCCAAATCTAAACCTTAAATCTAAACCTAACCCCAAATCTAAACCTAAAATCTAAACCTAACCCCAAATCTAAACCTAACCCCAAATCTAAACCTAAAATCTAAACCTAACCCCAAATCTAAACCTAAAATCTAAACCTAACCCCAAATCTAAACCTAACCCCAAATCTAAACCTAAAATCTAAACCTAACCCCAAATCTAACCCTAAAATCTAAACCTAACCCCAAATCTAAACCCCAAATCTAAACCTAACCCCAAATCTAAACCCCAAATCTAAACCTAAAATCTAAACCTAACCCCAAATCTAAACCTAAAATCTAAACCTAACCCCAAATCTGAACCTAAAATCTAAACCTAACCCGAAATCTGAACCTAAAATCTAAACCTAACCCCAAATCTAAACCTAAAATCTAAACCTAACCCCAAATCTAAACCTAACCCCAAATCTAAACCTAAAATCTAAACCTAACCCCAAATCTAAACCCCAAATCTAAGCCTAAAATCTAAACCTAACCCCAAATGTAAACCCAAGCCCAAATCTTAACCTAAAATCTAAACCTAACCCCAAATCTAAACCTAAAATCTAAACCTAACCCCAAATCTAAACCTAAAATCTAAACTTAACCCCAAATCTAAACCTAACTCCAAATCTAAATCTCAAATCTAAACCTAACCCCAAATCTAAACCTAACCCCAAATCTAAACCTAACCCCTAATCTAAACCTAAAATCTAAACCTAACCCCAAATCTAAACCTAACATCTAAAACTAACCCCAAATCTAAACCTAACCCCAAATCTAAACCTAAAATCTAAACCTAACCCCAAATCTAAACCTAAAATCTAAACCTAACCCCAAGTCAAAACCTAACCCCAAATCTAAACCTAAAATCTAAACCTAACCCCAAATCCAAACCTAAAATCTAAACCTAACCCCAAATCTAAACCTAACCCCAAATCTAAACCTAAAATCTAAACCTAACCCCAAATCTAAACCTAACCCCAAATCTAAACCTAAAATCTAAACCTAACCCCAAATCTAAACCTAAAATCTAAACCTAACCCCAAATCTAAACCTAACCCCAAATCTAAACCTAAAATCTAAACCTAACCCCAAATCTAAACCTAAAATCTAAACCTAACCCCAAATCTAAACCTAACCCCAAATCTAAACCTAAAATATAAACCTAACCCCAAATCTAAACCTAACCCCAAATCTAAACCTAAAATCTAAACCTAACCCCAAATATAAATCTAAAATCTAAACCTAACCCCAAATATAAACCTAAAATCTAAACCTAACCCCAAATCTAAACCTAAAATCTAAACCTAACCCCAAATCTAAACCTAACCCCAAATCTAAACCTAAAATCTAAACCTAACCCCAAATCTAAACCTAAAATCTAAACCTAACCCCAAATCTAAACCTAACCCCTAAATTAAAACTATAATCTAAACCTAACCCCAAATCTAAACCTAAAATCTAAACCTAACCCCAAATCTAAACCTAACCCCAAATCTAAACCTAAAATCTAAACCTAACCCCAAATCTAAACCTAACCCCATATCTAAACCTAAAATCTAAACCTAACCCCAAATCTAAACCTAAAATCTAAACCTAACCCCAAATCTAAACCTAAAATCTAAACCTAACCCCAAATCTAAACCTAACCCCAAATCTAAACCTAAAATCTAAACCTAACCCCAAATCTAAACCTTAAATCTAAACCTAAAATCTAAACCTAACCCCAAATTTAAACCTAAAATCTAAACCTACCCCCAAATCTAAACCTAAAATCTAAACCTAACCCCAAATCTAAACCTAAAATCTAAACCTAACCCCAAATCTAAACCTAAAATCTAAACCTTACCCCAAATCTAAACCTAAACCCTAATCTAAACCTAAAATCTAAACCTAACCCCAAATCTAAACCTAAAATCTAAACCTAACCCCAAATTTAAACCTAACCCCAAATCTAAAACTAAATTCTAAACCTAAAATCTAAACCTAACCCCAAATCTAAACCTAAAATCTAAACCTAACCCCAAGTCTAAACCTAACCCCAAATCTAAACCTAAAATCTAAACCTAACCCCAAATCTAAACCTAAAATCTAAACCTAACCCCAAATCTAAACCTAACCCCAAATCAAAACCTAAAATCTAAACCTAACCCCAAATCTAAACCTTACCCCAAATATAAACCTAAAATCTAAACCTAACCCCAAATCTAAACCTAAAATCTAAACCTAACCCCAAATCTAAACCTAAAATCTAAACCTAACCCCAAATCTAAACCTAACCCCAAATCTAAACCTAAAATCTAAACCTAACCCCAAATCTAAACCTTAAATCTAAACCTAAAATCTAAACCTAACCCCAAATTTAAACCTAAAATCTAAACCTAACCCCAAATCTAAACCTAAAATCTAAACCTAACCCCAAATCTAAACCTAACCCCAAATCTAAACCTAAAATCTAAACCTAACCCCAAATCTAAACCTAACCCCAAATCTAAACCTAAAATCTAAACCTAACCCCCAATCTAAACCTAACCCCAAATCTAAACCTAAAATCTAAACCTAACCCCAAATCTAAACCTAAAATGTAAACCTAACCCCAAATCTAAACCTAAAATCTAAACCTAACCCCAAATCTAACCCTAAAATCTAAACCTAACCCCAAATCTAAACCCCAAATCTAAACCTAACCCCAAATCTAAACCCCAAATCTTAATCTAAAATCTAAACCTAACTCCAAATCTAAACCTAAAATCTAAACCTAACCCCAAATCTGAACCTAAAATCTAAACCTAACCCGAAATCTGAACCTAAAATCTAAACCTAACCCCAAATCTAAACCTAAAATCTAAACCTAACCCCAAATCTAAACCTAACCCCAAATCTAAACCTAAAATCTAAACCTAAACCCAAATCTAAACCCCAAATCTAAACCTAAAATCTAAACCTAACCCCAAATGTAAATCCAAGCCCAAATCTTAACCTAAAATCTAAACCTAACCCCAAATCTAAACCTAAAATCTAAACCTAACCCCAAATCTAAACCTAAAATCTAAACTTAACCCCAAATCTAAACCTAACCCCAAATCTAAACCTCAAATATAAACCTAACCCCAAATCTAAACCTAACTCCAAATCTAAACCTAACCCCTAATCTAAACCTAAAATCTAAACCTAACCCCAAATCTAAACCTAACATATAAACCTAACCCCAAATCTAAACCTAACCCCAAATCTAAACCTAAAATCTAAACCTAACCCCAAATCTAAACCTAAAATCTAAACCTAACCCCAAGTCTAAACCTAACCCCAAATTTAAACCTAAAATCTAAACCTAACCCCAAATCTAAACCCCAAATCTAAACCTAACCCCAAATCTAAACCTAACCCCAAATCTAAACCAAAAATCTAAACCTAAACCCAAATCTAAACCTAACCCCAAATCTAAACCTAAAATCTAAACCTAACCCCAAATCTAAACCTAAAATCTAAACCTAACCCCAAATCTAAACCTAAAATCTAAACCTAACCCCAAGTCTAAACCTAACCCCAAATCTAAACCTAAAATCTAAACCTAACCCCAAATCCAAACCTAAAATCTAAACCTAACCCCAAATCTAAACCTAACCCCTAAACTAAACCTAAAATCTAAACCTAACCCCAAATCTAAACCTAAAATCTAAACCTAACCCCAAATCTAAACCTAACCCCAAATCTAAAACTAAAATCTAAACCTAACCCCAAATCTAAACCTAACCCCATATCTAAACCTAAAATCTAAACCTAACCCCAAATCTAAACCTAAAATCTAAACCTAACCCCAAATCTAAACCTTACCCCAAATATAAACCTAACATCTAAACCTAACCCCAAATCTAAACCTAAAATCTAAACCTAACCCCAAATCTAAACCTAAAATCTAAACCTAACCCCAAATCTAAACCTAAAATCTAAACCTAACCCCAAATCTAAACCTAAAATCTAAACCTAACCCCAAATCTAAACCTAACCCCAAATCTAAACCTTAAATCTAAACCTAACCCCAAATCTAAACCTAAAATCTAAACCTAACCCCAAATCTAAACCTAACCCCAAATCTAAACCTAAAATCTAAACCTAACCCCAAATCTAAACCTAAAATCTAAACCTAACCCCAAATCTAAACCTAACCCCAAATCTAAACCTAAAATCTAAACCTAACCCCAAATCTAACCCTAAAATCTAAACCTAACCCCAAATCTAAACCCCAAATCTAAACCTAACCCCAAATCTAAACCCCAAATCTAAACCTAAAATCTAAACCTAACCCCAAATCTAAACCTAAAATCTAAACCTAACCCCAAATCTGAACCTAAAATCTAAACCTAACCCGAAATCTGAACCTAAAATCTAAACCTAACCCCAAATCTAAACCTAAAATCTAAACCTAACCCCAAATCTAAACCTAACCCCAAATCTAAACCTAAAATCTAAACCTAACCCCAAATCTAAACCCCAAATCTAAGCCTAAAATCTAAACCTAACCCCAAATGTAAACCCAAGCCCAAATCTTAACCTAAAATCTAAACCTAACCCCAAATCTAAACCTAAAATCTAAACCTAACCCCAAATCTAAACCTAAAATCTAAACTTAACCCCAAATCTAAACCTAACTCCAAATCTAAATCTCAAATCTAAACCTAACCCCAAATCTAAACCTAACCCCAAATCTAAACCTAACCCCTAATCTAAACCTAAAATCTAAACCTAACCCCAAATCTAAACCTAACATCTAAAACTAACCCCAAATCTAAACCTAACCCCAAATCTAAACCTAAAATCTAAACCTAACCCCAAATCTAAACCTAAAATCTAAACCTAACCCCAAGTCAAAACCTAACCCCAAATCTAAACCTAAAATCTAAACCTAACCCCAAATCCAAACCTAAAATCTAAACCTAACCCCAAATCTAAACCTAACCCCAAATCTAAACCTAAAATCTAAACCTAACCCCAAATCTAAACCTAACCCCAAATCTAAACCTAAAATCTAAACCTAACCCCAAATCTAAACCTAAAATCTAAACCTAACCCCAAATCTAAACCTAACCCCAAATCTAAACCTAAAATCTAAACCTAACCCCAAATCTAAACCTAAAATCTAAACCTAACCCCAAATCTAAACCTAACCCCAAATCTAAACCTAAAATATAAACCTAACCCCAAATCTAAACCTAACCCCAAATCTAAACCTAAAATCTAAACCTAACCCCAAATATAAATCTAAAATCTAAACCTAACCCCAAATATAAACCTAAAATCTAAACCTAACCCCAAATCTAAACCTAAAATCTAAACCTAACCCCAAATCTAAACCTAACCCCAAATCTAAACCTAAAATCTAAACCTAACCCCAAATCTAAACCTAAAATCTAAACCTAACCCCAAATCTAAACCTAACCCCTAAATTAAAACTATAATCTAAACCTAACCCCAAATCTAAACCTAAAATCTAAACCTAACCCCAAATCTAAACCTAACCCCAAATCTAAACCTAAAATCTAAACCTAACCCCAAATCTAAACCTAAACCCTAATCTAAACCTAAAATCTAAACCTAACCCCAAGTCTAAACCTAACCCCAAATCTAAACCTAAAATCTAAACCTAACCCCAAATCTAAACCTAACCCCATATCTAAACCTAAAATCTAAACCTAACCCCAAATCTAAACCTAAAATCTAAACCTAACCCCAAATCTAAACCTTACCCCAAATATAAACCTAAAATCTAAACCTAACCCCAAATGTAAACCTAAAATCTAAACCTAACCCCAAATCTAAACCCCAAATCTAAACCTAAAATCTAAACCTAACTCCAAATGTAAACCCAAGCCCAAATCTTAACCTAAAATCTAAACCTAACCCCAAATCTAAACCTAAAATCTAAACCTAACCCCAAATCTAAACCTAAAATCTAAACTTAACCCCAAATCTAAACCTAACTCCAAATCTAAACCTCAAATCTAAACCTAACCCCAAATCTAAACCTAACCCCAAGTCTAAACCTAACCCCAAATCTAAACCTAAAATCTAAACCTAACCCCAAATCCAAACCTAAAATCTAAACCTAACCCCAAATCTAAACCTAACCCCAAATCTAAACCTAAAATCTAAACCTAACCCCAAATCTAAACCTAAAATCTAAACCTAACCCCAAATCTAAACCTAACCCCAAATCTAAACCTAAAATCTAAACCTAACCCCAAATCTAAACCTAAAATCTAAACTTAACCCCAAATCTAAACCTAACTCCAAATCTAAATCTCAAATCTAAACCTAACCCCAAATCTAAACCTAACCCCAAATCTAAACCTAACCCCTAATCTAAACCTAAAATCTAAACCTAACCCCAAATCTAAACCTAACATCTAAAACTAACCCCAAATCTAAACCTAACCCCAAATCTAAACCTAAAATCTAAACCTAACCCCAAATCTAAACCTAAAATCTAAACCTAACCCCAAGTCAAAACCTAACCCCAAATCTAAACCTAAAATCTAAACCTAACCCCAAATCCAAACCTAAAATCTAAACCTAACCCCAAATCTAAACCTAACCCCAAATCTAAACCTAAAATCTAAACCTAACCCCAAATCTAAACCTAACCCCAAATCTAAACCTAAAATCTAAACCTAACCCCAAATCTAAACCTAAAATCTAAACCTAACCCCAAATCTAAACCTAACCCCAAATCTAAACCTAACCCCTAAATTAAAACTATAATCTAAACCTAACCCCAAATCTAAACCTAAAATCTAAACCTAACCCCAAATCTAAACCTAACCCCAAATCTAAACCTAAAATCTAAACCTAACCCCAAATCTAAACCTAACCCCATATCTAAACCTAAAATCTAAACCTAACCCCAAATCTAAACCTAAAATCTAAACCTAACCCCAAATCTAAACCTAAAATCTAAACCTAACCCCAAATCTAAACCTAACCCCAAATCTAAACCTAAAATCTAAACCTAACCCCAAATCTAAACCTTAAATCTAAACCTAAAATCTAAACCTAACCCCAAATTTAAACCTAAAATCTAAACCTACCCCCAAATCTAAACCTAAAATCTAAACCTAACCCCAAATCTAAACCTAAAATCTAAACCTAACCCCAAATCTAAACCTAAAATCTAAACCTTACCCCAAATCTAAACCTAAACCCTAATCTAAACCTAAAATCTAAACCTAACCCCAAGTCTAAACCTAACCCCAAGTCTAAACCTAACCCCAAATCTAAACCTAAAATCTAAACCTAACCCCAAATCCAAACCTAAAATCTAAACCTAACCCCAAATCTAAACCTAACCCCAAATCTAAACCTAAAATCTAAACCTAACCCCAAATCTAAACCTAAAATCTAAACCTAACCCCAAATCTAAACCTAACCCCAAATCTAAACCTAAAATCTAAACCTAACCCCAAATCTAAACCTAAAATCTAAACTTAACCCCAAATCTAAACCTAACTCCAAATCTAAATCTCAAATCTAAACCTAACCCCAAATCTAAACCTAACCCCAAATCTAAACCTAACCCCTAATCTAAACCTAAAATCTAAACCTAACCCCAAATCTAAACCTAACATCTAAAACTAACCCCAAATCTAAACCTAACCCCAAATCTAAACCTAAAATCTAAACCTAACCCCAAATCTAAACCTAAAATCTAAACCTAACCCCAAGTCAAAACCTAACCCCAAATCTAAACCTAAAATCTAAACCTAACCCCAAATCCAAACCTAAAATCTAAACCTAACCCCAAATCTAAACCTAACCCCAAATCTAAACCTAAAATCTAAACCTAACCCCAAATCTAAACCTAACCCCAAATCTAAACCTAAAATCTAAACCTAACCCCAAATCTAAACCTAAAATCTAAACCTAACCCCAAATCTAAACCTAACCCCAAATCTAAACCTAAAATCTAAACCTAACCCCAAATCTAAACCTAAAATCTAAACCTAACCCCAAATCTAAACCTAACCCCAAATCTAAACCTAAAATATAAACCTAACCCCAAATCTAAACCTAACCCCAAATCTAAACCTAAAATCTAAACCTAACCCCAAATATAAATCTAAAATCTAAACCTAACCCCAAATATAAACCTAAAATCTAAACCTAACCCCAAATCTAAACCTAAAATCTAAACCTAACCCCAAATCTAAACCTAACCCCAAATCTAAACCTAAAATCTAAACCTAACCCCAAATCTAAACCTAAAATCTAAACCTAACCCCAAATCTAAACCTAACCCCTAAATTAAAACTATAATCTAAACCTAACCCCAAATCTAAACCTAAAATCTAAACCTAACCCCAAATCTAAACCTAACCCCAAATCTAAACCTAAAATCTAAACCTAACCCCAAATCTAAACCTAACCCCATATCTAAACCTAAAATCTAAACCTAACCCCAAATCTAAACCTAAAATCTAAACCTAACCCCAAATCTAAACCTAAAATCTAAACCTAACCCCAAATCTAAACCTAACCCCAAATCTAAACCTAAAATCTAAACCTAACCCCAAATCTAAACCTTAAATCTAAACCTAAAATCTAAACCTAACCCCAAATTTAAACCTAAAATCTAAACCTACCCCCAAATCTAAACCTAAAATCTAAACCTAACCCCAAATCTAAACCTAAAATCTAAACCTAACCCCAAATCTAAACCTAAAATCTAAACCTTACCCCAAATCTAAACCTAAACCCTAATCTAAACCTAAAATCTAAACCTAACCCCAAATCTAAACCTAAAATCTAAACCTAACCCCAAATTTAAACCTAACCCCAAATCTAAAACTAAATTCTAAACCTAAAATCTAAACCTAACCCCAAATCTAAACCTAAAATCTAAACCTAACCCCAAGTCTAAACCTAACCCCAAATCTAAACCTAAAATCTAAACCTAACCCCAAATCTAAACCTAAAATCTAAACCTAACCCCAAATCTAAACCTAACCCCAAATCAAAACCTAAAATCTAAACCTAACCCCAAATCTAAACCTTACCCCAAATATAAACCTAAAATCTAAACCTAACCCCAAATCTAAACCTAAAATCTAAACCTAACCCCAAATCTAAACCTAAAATCTAAACCTAACCCCAAATCTAAACCTAACCCCAAATCTAAACCTAAAATCTAAACCTAACCCCAAATCTAAACCTTAAATCTAAACCTAAAATCTAAACCTAACCCCAAATTTAAACCTAAAATCTAAACCTAACCCCAAATCTAAACCTAAAATCTAAACCTAACCCCAAATCTAAACCTAACCCCAAATCTAAACCTAAAATCTAAACCTAACCCCAAATCTAAACCTAACCCCAATTCTAAACCTAAAATCTAAACCTAACCCCCAATCTAAACCTAACCCCAAATCTAAACCTAAAATCTAAACCTAACCCCAAATCTAAACCTAAAATGTAAACCTAACCCCAAATCTAAACCTAAAATCTAAACCTAACCCCAAATCTAACCCTAAAATCTAAACCTAACCCCAAATCTAAACCCCAAATCTAAACCTAACCCCAAATCTAAACCCCAAATCTTAATCTAAAATCTAAACCTAACTCCAAATCTAAACCTAAAATCTAAACCTAACCCCAAATCTGAACCTAAAATCTAAACCTAACCCGAAATCTAAACCTAAAATCTAAACCTAACCCCAAATCTAAACCTAAAATCTAAACCTAACCCCAAATCTAAACCTAACCCCAAATCTAAACCTAAAATCTAAACCTAAACCCAAATCTAAACCCCAAATCTAAACCTAAAATCTAAACCTAACCCCAAATGTAAATCCAAGCCCAAATCTTAACCTAAAATCTAAACCTAACCCCAAATCTAAACCTAAAATCTAAACCTAACCCCAAATCTAAACCTAAAATCTAAACTTAACCCCAAATCTAAACCTAACCCCAAATCTAAACCTCAAATATAAACCTAACCCCAAATCTAAACCTAACTCCAAATCTAAACCTAACCCCTAATCTAAACCTAAAATCTAAACCTAACCCCAAATCTAAACCTAACATATAAACCTAACCCCAAATCTAAACCTAACCCCAAATCTAAACCTAAAATCTAAACCTAACCCCAAATCTAAACCTAAAATCTAAACCTAACCCCAAGTCTAAACCTAACCCCAAATTTAAACCTAAAATCTAAACCTAACCCCAAATCTAAACCCCAAATCTAAACCTAACCCCAAATCTAAACCTAACCCCAAATCTAAACCAAAAATCTAAACCTAAACCCAAATCTAAACCTAACCCCAAATCTAAACCTAAAATCTAAACCTAACCCCAAATCTAAACCTAAAATCTAAACCTAACCCCAAATCTAAACCTAAAATCTAAACCTAACCCCAAGTCTAAACCTAACCCCAAATCTAAACCTAAAATCTAAACCTAACCCCAAATCCAAACCTAAAATCTAAACCTAACCCCAAATCTAAACCTAACCCCTAAACTAAACCTAAAATCTAAACCTAACCCCAAATCTAAACCTAAAATCTAAACCTAACCCCAAATCTAAACCTAACCCCAAATCTAAAACTAAAATCTAAACCTAACCCCAAATCTAAACCTAACCCCATATCTAAACCTAAAATCTAAACCTAACCCCAAATCTAAACCTAAAATCTAAACCTAACCCCAAATCTAAACCTTACCCCAAATATAAACCTAACATCTAAACCTAACCCCAAATCTAAACCTAAAATCTAAACCTAACCCCAAATCTAAACCTAAAATCTAAACCTAACCCCAAATCTAAACCTAAAATCTAAACCTAACCCCAAATCTAAACCTAACCCCAAATCTAAACCTTAAATCTAAACCTAACCCCAAATCTAAACCTAAAATCTAAACCTAACCCCAAATCTAAACCTAAAATCTAAACCTAACCCCAAATCTAAACCTAAAATCTAAACCTTAAATCTAAACCTAACCCCAAATCTAAACCTAAAATCTAAACCTAACCCCAAATCTAACCCTAAAATCTAAACCTAACCCCAAATCTAAACCCCAAATCTAAACCTAACCCCAAATCTAAACCCCAAATCTAAACCTAAAATCTAAACCTAACCCCAAATCTAAACCTAAAATCTAAACCTAACCCCAAATCTGAACCTAAAATCTAAACCTAACCCGAAATCTGAACCTAAAATCTAAACCTAACCCCAAATCTAAACCTAAAATCTAAACCTAACCCCAAATCTAAACCTAACCCCAAATCTAAACCTAAAATCTAAACCTAACCCCAAATCTAAACCCCAAATCTAAGCCTAAAATCTAAACCTAACCCCAAATGTAAACCCAAGCCCAAATCTTAACCTAAAATCTAAACCTAACCCCAAATCTAAACCTAAAATCTAAACCTAACCCCAAATCTAAACCTAAAATCTAAACTTAACCCCAAATCTAAACCTAACTCCAAATCTAAATCTCAAATCTAAACCTAACCCCAAATCTAAACCTAACCCCAAATCTAAACCTAACCCCTAATCTAAACCTAAAATCTAAACCTAACCCCAAATCTAAACCTAACATCTAAAACTAACCCCAAATCTAAACCTAACCCCAAATCTAAACCTAAAATCTAAACCTAACCCCAAATCTAAACCTAAAATCTAAACCTAAACCCAAGTCAAAACCTAACCCCAAATCTAAACCTAAAATCTAAACCTAACCCCAAATCCAAACCTAAAATCTAAACCTAACCCCAAATCTAAACCTAACCCCAAATCTAAACCTAAAATCTAAACCTAACCCCAAATCTAAACCTAACCCCAAATCTAAACCTAAAATCTAAACCTAACCCCAAATCTAAACCTAAAATCTAAACCTAACCCCAAATCTAAACCTAACCCCAAATCTAAACCTAAAATCTAAACCTAACCCCAAATCTAAACCTAAAATCTAAACCTAACCCCAAATCTAAACCTAACCCCAAATCTAAACCTAAAATATAAACCTAACCCCAAATCTAAACCTAACCCCAAATCTAAACCTAAAATCTAAACCTAACCCCAAATATAAATCTAAAATCTAAACCTAACCCCAAATATAAACCTAAAATCTAAACCTAACCCCAAATCTAAACCTAAAATCTAAACCTAACCCCAAATCTAAACCTAACCCCAAATCTAAACCTAAAATCTAAACCTAACCCCAAATCTAAACCTAAAATCTAAACCTAACCCCAAATCTAAACCTAACCCCTAAATTAAAACTATAATCTAAACCTAACCCCAAATCTAAACCTAAAATCTAAACCTAACCCCAAATCTAAACCTAACCCCAAATCTAAACCTAAAATCTAAACCTAACCCCAAATCTAAACCTAACCCCATATCTAAACCTAAAATCTAAACCTAACCCCAAATCTAAACCTAAAATCTAAACCTAACCCCAAATCTAAACCTTACCCCAAATATAAACCTAAAATCTAAACCTAACCCCAAATGTAAACCTAAAATCTAAACCTAACCCCAAATCTAAACCCCAAATCTAAACCTAAAATCTAAACCTAACTCCAAATGTAAACCCAAGCCCAAATCTTAACCTAAAATCTAAACCTAACCCCAAATCTAAACCTAAAATCTAAACCTAACCCCAAATCTAAACCTAAAATCTAAACTTAACCCCAAATCTAAACCTAACTCCAAATCTAAACCTCAAATCTAAACCTAACCCCAAATCTAAACCTAACCCCAAGTCTAAACCTAACCCCAAATCTAAACCTAAAATCTAAACCTAACCCCAAATCCAAACCTAAAATCTAAACCTAACCCCAAATCTAAACCTAACCCCAAATCTAAACCTAAAATCTAAACCTAACCCCAAATCTAAACCTAAAATCTAAACCTAACCCCAAATCTAAACCTAACCCCTAATCTAAACCTAAAATCTAAACCTAACCCCAAATCTAAACCTAAAATCTAAACCTAAGCCCAAATCTAAACCTAACCCCAAATCTAAACCTAAAATCTAAACCTAACCCCAAATCTAAACCTAAAATCTAAACCTAACCCCAAATTTAAATCTAACACCAAATCTAAACCTAAAATCTAAACCTAACCCCAAATCTAAACCTTACCCCAAATCTAAAACTAAAATCTAAACCTAACCCCAAATCTAAACCTAAAATCTAAACCTAACCCCAAATCTAAACCTAAAATCTAAACCTAACCCCAAATCTAAACCTAACCCCAAATCTAAACCTAAAATCTAAACCTAACCCCCAATCTAAACCTAACCCCAAATCTAAACCTAAAATCTAAACCTAACCCCAAATCTAAACCTAAAATCTAAACCTAACCCCAAATCTAAACCTAAAATCTAAACCTAACCCGAAATCTGAACCTAAAATCTAAACCTAACCCCAAATCTAAACCTAAAATCTAAACCTAACCCCAAATCTAAACCTAACCCCAAATCTAAACCTAAAATCTAAACCTAAACCCAAATCTAAACCCCAAATCTAAACCTAAAATCTAAACCTAACCCCAAATGTAAACCCAAGCCCAAATTTAACCTAAAATCTAAACCTAACCCCAAATCTAAACCTAAAATCTAAACCTAACCCCAAATCTAAACCTAAAATCTAAACTTAACCCCAAATCTAAACCTAACTCCAAATGTAAACCTCAAATATAAACCTAACCCCAAATCTAAACCTAAAATCTAAACCTAACCCCAAATCTAAACCTAACCCCAAATCTAAACCTAAAATCTAAACCTAACCCCCAATCTAAACCTAACCCCAAATCTAAACCTAAAATCTAAACCTAACCCCAAATCTAAACCTAAAATCTAAACCTAACCCCAAATCTAAACCTAACCCCAAATCTAAACCTAAAATCTAAACCTAACCCCAAATCTAACCCTAAAATCTAAACCTAACCCCAAATCTAAACCCCAAATCTAAACCTAACCCCAAATCTAAACCCCAAATCTAAACCTAAAATCTAAACCTAACCCCAAATCTAAACCTAAAATCTAAACCTAACCCCAAATCTGAACCTAAAATCTAAACCTAACCCGAAATCTGAACCTAAAATCTAAACCTAACCCCAAATCTAAACCTAAAATCTAAACCTAACCCCAAATCTAAACCTAAAATCTAAACCTAACCCCAAATCTAAACCTAACCCCAAATCTAAACCTAAAATCTAAACCTAACCCCAAATCTAAACCTAAAATCTAAACCTAACCCCAAATCTAAACCTAACCCCAAATCTAAACCTAAAATCTAAACCTAACCCCAAATCTAAACCTAAAATCTAAACCTAACCCCAAATCTAAACCTAACCCCAAATCTAAACCTAAAATATAAACCTAACCCCAAATCTAAACCTAACCCCAAATCTAAACCTAAAATCTAAACCTAACCCCAAATATAAATCTAAAATCTAAACCTAACCCCAAATATAAACCTAAAATCTAAACCTAACCCCAAATCTAAACCTAAAATCTAAACCTAACCCCAAATCTAAACCTAACCCCAAATCTAAACCTAAAATCTAAACCTAACCCCAAATCTAAACCTAAAATCTAAACCTAACCCCAAATCTAAACCTAACCCCTAAATTAAAACTATAATCTAAACCTAACCCCAAATCTAAACCTAAAATCTAAACCTAACCCCAAATCTAAACCTAACCCCAAATCTAAACCTAAAATCTAAACCTAACCCCAAATCTAAACCTAACCCCATATCTAAACCTAAAATCTAAACCTAACCCCAAATCTAAACCTAAAATCTAAACCTAACCCCAAATCTAAACCTTACCCCAAATATAAACCTAAAATCTAAACCTAACCCCAAATGTAAACCTAAAATCTAAACCTAACCCCAAATCTAAACCCCAAATCTAAACCTAAAATCTAAACCTAACTCCAAATGTAAACCCAAGCCCAAATCTTAACCTAAAATCTAAACCTAACCCCAAATCTAAACCTAAAATCTAAACCTAACCCCAAATCTAAACCTAAAATCTAAACTTAACCCCAAATCTAAACCTAACTCCAAATCTAAACCTCAAATCTAAACCTAACCCCAAATCTAAACCTAACCCCAAGTCTAAACCTAACCCCAAATCTAAACCTAAAATCTAAACCTAACCCCAAATCCAAACCTAAAATCTAAACCTAACCCCAAATCTAAACCTAACCCCAAATCTAAACCTAAAATCTAAACCTAACCCCAAATCTAAACCTAAAATCTAAACCTAACCCCAAATCTAAACCTAACCCCTAATCTAAACCTAAAATCTAAACCTAACCCCAAATCTAAACCTAAAATCTAAACCTAAGCCCAAATCTAAACCTAACCCCAAATCTAAACCTAAAATCTAAACCTAACCCCAAATCTAAACCTAAAATCTAAACCTAACCCCAAATTTAAATCTAACACCAAATCTAAACCTAAAATCTAAACCTAACCCCAAATCTAAACCTTACCCCAAATCTAAAACTAAAATCTAAACCTAACCCCAAATCTAAACCTAAAATCTAAACCTAACCCCAAATCTAAACCTAAAATCTAAACCTAACCCCAAATCTAAACCTAAAATCTAAACCTAACCCCCAATCTAAACCTAACCCCAAATCTAAACCTAAAATCTAAACCTAACCCCAAATCTAAACCTAAAATCTAAACCTAACCCCAAATCTAAACCTAAAATCTAAACCTAACCCGAAATCTGAACCTAAAATCTAAACCTAACCCCAAATCTAAACCTAAAATCTAAACCTAACCCCAAATCTAAACCTAACCCCAAATCTAAACCTAAAATCTAAACCTAAACCCAAATCTAAACCCCAAATCTAAACCTAAAATCTAAACCTAACCCCAAATGTAAACCCAAGCCCAAATCTTAACCTAAAATCTAAACCTAACCCCAAATCTAAACCTAAAATCTAAACCTAACCCCAAATCTAAACCTAAAATCTAAACTTAACCCCAAATCTAAACCTAACTCCAAATGTAAACCTCAAATATAAACCTAACCCCAAATCTAAACCTAAAATCTAAACCTAACCCCAAATCTAAACCTAACCCCAAATCTAAACCTAAAATCTAAACCTAACCCCCAATCTAAACCTAACCCCAAATCTAAACCTAAAATCTAAACCTAACCCCAAATCTAAACCTAAAATCTAAACCTAACCCCAAATCTAAACCTAACCCCAAATCTAAACCTAAAATCTAAACCTAACCCCAAATCTAAACCTAAAATCTAAACCTAACCCCAAATCTAAACCTAACCCCAAATCTAAACCTAAAATCTAAACCTAACCCCAAATCTAACCCTAAAATCTAAACCTAAACCCAAATCTAAACCCCAAATCTAAACCTAACCCCAAATCTAAACCCCAAATCTAAACCTAAAATCTAAACCTAACCCCAAATCTAAACCTAAAATCTAAACCTAACCCCAAATCTGAACCTAAAATCTAAACCTAACCCGAAATCTGAACCTAAAATCTAAACCTAACCCCAAATCTAAACCTAAAATCTAAACCTAACCCCAAATCTAAACCTAACCCCAAATCTAAACCTAAAATCTAAACCTAAACCCAAATCTAAACCACAAATCTAAACCTAAAATCTAAACCTAACCCCAAATGTAAACCCAAGCCCAAATCTTAACCTAAAATCTAAACCTAACCCCAAATCTAAACCTAAAATCTAAACCTAACCCCAAATCTAAACCTAAAATCTAAACTTAACCTAAAATCTAAACCTAACCCCAAATCTAAACCTCAAATATAAACCTAACCCCAAATCTAAACCTAACCCCAAATCTAAACCTAACCCCTAATCTAAACCTAAAATCTAAACCTAACCCCAAATCTAAACCTAACATATAAACCTAACCCCAAATCTAAACCTAACCCCAAATCTAAACCCCAAATCTAAACCTAACCCCAAATCTAAACCTAAAATCTAAACCTAACCCCAAGTCTAAACCTAACCCCAAATCTAAACCTAAAATCTAAACCTAACCCCAAATCTAAACCTAAAATCTAAACCTAACCCCAAATCTAAACCTAACCCCAAATCTAAACCTAACATCTAAACCTAACCCCAAATCTAAACCTAAAATCTAAACCTAACCCCAAATCTAAACCTAACCCCAAATCTAAACCTAAAATCTAAACCTAACCCCAAATCTAAACCTAACCCCAAATCTAAACCTAAAATCTAAACCTAACCCCAAATCTAAACCTAAAATCTAAACCTAACCCCAAATATAAACCTAAAATCTAAACCTAACCCCAAATCTAAACCTAAAATCTAAACCTAACCCCAAATCTAAACCTAAAATCTAAACCTAACCCCAAATCTAAACCTAAAATCTAAACCTAACCCCAAGTCTAAACCTAACCCCAAATCTAAACCTAAAATCTAAACCTAACCCCAAATCCAAACCTAAAATCTAAACCTAACCCCAAATCTAAAACTAAAATCTAAACCTAACCCCAAATCTAAACCTAAAATCTAAACCTAACCCAAATCTAAACCTAAAATCTAAACCTAACCCCAAATCTAAACCTAAAATCTAAACCTAACCCCAAATCTAAACCTAAAATCTAAACCTAACACCAAATCTAAACCTAACCCCAAATCTAAACCTAAAATCTAAACTTAACCCCAAATCTAAACCTAAAATCTAAACCTAACCCCAAATCTAAACCTAACCCCAAATCTAAACCTAAAATCTAAACCTAACCCCAAATCTAAACCTAAAATCTAAATCTAACCCCAAGTCTAAACCTAACCCCAAATCTAAACCTAAAATATAAACCTAACCCCAAATCTAAACCTAACCCCAAATCTAAACCTAAAATCTAAACCTAACCCCAAATCTAAACCTAAAATCTAAACCTAACCCCAAATCTAAACCCCAAATCTAAACCTAACCCCAAATCTAAACCTAACTCCAAATCTAAACCTAAAATCTAAACATAACCCCAAATCTAAACCTAACCCCAAATCTAAACCTAAAATCTAAACCTAACCCCAAATCTAAACCTTAAATCTAAACCTAAAATCTAAACCTAACCCCAAATTTAAACCTAAAATCTAAACCTAACCCCAAATCTAAACCTAAAATCTAAACCTAACCCCAAATCTAAACCTAAAATCTAAACCTAACCCCAAATCTAAACCTAACCCCTAATCTAAACCTAAAATCTAAACCTAAGCCCAAATCTAAACCTAAAATCTAAACCTAACCCCAAATCTAAACCTAACCCCATATCTAAACCTAAAATCTAAACCTAACCCCAAATCTAAACCTAAAATCTAAACCTAACCCCAAATCTAAACCTAAAATCTAAACCTAACCCCAAATCTAAACCTAACCCCAAATCTAAACCTAAAATCTAAACCTAACCCCAAATCTAAACCTTAAATCTAAACCTAAAATCTAAACCTAACCCCAAATTTAAACCTAAAATCTAAACCTACCCCCAAATCTAAACCTAAAATCTAAACCTAACCCCAAATCTAAACCTAAAATCTAAACCTAACCCCAAATCTAAACCTAAAATCTAAACCTTACCCCAAATCTAAACCTAAACCCTAATCTAAACCTAAAATCTAAACCTAACCCCAAATCTAAACCTAAAATCTAAACCTAACCCCAAATTTAAACCTAACCCCAAATCTAAAACTAAATTCTAAACCTAAAATCTAAACCTAACCCCAAATCTAAACCTAAAATCTAAACCTAACCCCAAGTCTAAACCTAACCCCAAATCTAAACCTAAAATCTAAACCTAACCCCAAATCTAAACCTAAAATCTAAACCTAACCCCAAATCTAAACCTAACCCCAAATCAAAACCTAAAATCTAAACCTAACCCCAAATCTAAACCTTACCCCAAATATAAACCTAAAATCTAAACCTAACCCCAAATCTAAACCTAAAATCTAAACCTAACCCCAAATCTAAACCTAAAATCTAAACCTAACCCCAAATCTAAACCTAACCCCAAATCTAAACCTAAAATCTAAACCTAACCCCAAATCTAAACCTTAAATCTAAACCTAAAATCTAAACCTAACCCCAAATTTAAACCTAAAATCTAAACCTAACCCCAAATCTAAACCTAAAATCTAAACCTAACCCCAAATCTAAACCTAACCCCAAATCTAAACCTAAAATCTAAACCTAACCCCAAATCTAAACCTAACCCCAAATCTAAACCTAAAATCTAAACCTAACCCCCAATCTAAACCTAACCCCAAATCTAAACCTAAAATCTAAACCTAACCCCAAATCTAAACCTAAAATGTAAACCTAACCCCAAATCTAAACCTAAAATCTAAACCTAACCCCAAATCTAACCCTAAAATCTAAACCTAACCCCAAATCTAAACCCCAAATCTAAACCTAACCCCAAATCTAAACCCCAAATCTTAATCTAAAATCTAAACCTAACTCCAAATCTAAACCTAAAATCTAAACCTAACCCCAAATCTGAACCTAAAATCTAAACCTAACCCGAAATCTGAACCTAAAATCTAAACCTAACCCCAAATCTAAACCTAAAATCTAAACCTAACCCCAAATCTAAACCTAACCCCAAATCTAAACCTAAAATCTAAACCTAAACCCAAATCTAAATCCCAAATCTAAACCTAAAATCTAAACCTAACCCCAAATCTAAACCTAAAATCTAAACCTAACCCCAAATCTAAACCTAAAATCTAAACCTAACCCCAAATCTGAACCTAAAATCTAAACCTAACCCGAAATCTGAACCTAAAATCTAAACCTAACCCCAAATCTAAACCTAAAATCTAAACCTAACCCCAAATCTAAACCTAACCCCAAATCTAAACCTAAAATCTAAACCTAAACCCAAATCTAAACCACAAATCTAAACCTAAAATCTAAACCTAACCCCAAATGTAAACCCAAGCCCAAATCTTAACCTAAAATCTAAACCTAACCCCAAATCTAAACCTAAAATCTAAACCTAACCCCAAATCTAAACCTAAAATCTAAACTTAACCTAAAATCTAAACCTAACCCCAAATCTAAACCTCAAATATAAACCTAACCCCAAATCTAAACCTAACCCCAAATCTAAACCTAACCCCTAATCTAAACCTAAAATCTAAACCTAACCCCAAATCTAAACCTAACATATAAACCTAACCCCAAATCTAAACCTAACCCCAAATCTAAACCCCAAATCTAAACCTAACCCCAAATCTAAACCTAAAATCTAAACCTAACCCCAAGTCTAAACCTAACCCCAAATCTAAACCTAAAATCTAAACCTAACCCCAAATCTAAACCTAAAATCTAAACCTAACCCCAAATCTAAACCTAACCCCAAATCTAAACCTAACATCTAAACCTAACCCCAAATCTAAACCTAAAATCTAAACCTAACCCCAAATCTAAACCTAACCCCAAATCTAAACCTAAAATCTAAACCTAACCCCAAATCTAAACCTAACCCCAAATCTAAACCTAAAATCTAAACCTAACCCCAAATCTAAACCTAAAATCTAAACCTAACCCCAAATATAAACCTAAAATCTAAACCTAACCCCAAATCTAAACCTAAAATCTAAACCTAACCCCAAATCTAAACCTAAAATCTAAACCTAACCCCAAATCTAAACCTAAAATCTAAACCTAACCCCAAGTCTAAACCTAACCCCAAATCTAAACCTAAAATCTAAACCTAACCCCAAATCCAAACCTAAAATCTAAACCTAACCCCAAATCTAAAACTAAAATCTAAACCTAACCCCAAATCTAAACCTAAAATCTAAACCTAACCCAAATCTAAACCTAAAATCTAAACCTAACCCCAAATCTAAACCTAAAATCTAAACCTAACCCCAAATCTAAACCTAAAATCTAAACCTAACACCAAATCTAAACCTAACCCCAAATCTAAACCTAAAATCTAAACTTAACCCCAAATCTAAACCTAAAATCTAAACCTAACCCCAAATCTAAACCTAACCCCAAATCTAAACCTAAAATCTAAACCTAACCCCAAATCTAAACCTAAAATCTAAATCTAACCCCAAGTCTAAACCTAACCCCAAATCTAAACCTAAAATATAAACCTAACCCCAAATCTAAACCTAACCCCAAATCTAAACCTAAAATCTAAACCTAACCCCAAATCTAAACCTAAAATCTAAACCTAACCCCAAATCTAAACCCCAAATCTAAACCTAACCCCAAATCTAAACCTAACTCCAAATCTAAACCTAAAATCTAAACATAACCCCAAATCTAAACCTAACCCCAAATCTAAACCTAAAATCTAAACCTAACCCCAAATCTAAACCTTAAATCTAAACCTAAAATCTAAACCTAACCCCAAATTTAAACCTAAAATCTAAACCTAACCCCAAATCTAAACCTAAAATCTAAACCTAACCCCAAATCTAAACCTAAAATCTAAACCTAACCCCAAATCTAAACCTAACCCCTAATCTAAACCTAAAATCTAAACCTAAGCCCAAATCTAAACCTAAAATCTAAACCTAACCCCAAATCTAAACCTAACCCCATATCTAAACCTAAAATCTAAACCTAACCCCAAATCTAAACCTAAAATCTAAACCTAACCCCAAATCTAAACCTAAAATCTAAACCTAACCCCAAATCTAAACCTAACCCCAAATCTAAACCTAAAATCTAAACCTAACCCCAAATCTAAACCTTAAATCTAAACCTAAAATCTAAACCTAACCCCAAATTTAAACCTAAAATCTAAACCTACCCCCAAATCTAAACCTAAAATCTAAACCTAACCCCAAATCTAAACCTAAAATCTAAACCTAACCCCAAATCTAAACCTAAAATCTAAACCTTACCCCAAATCTAAACCTAAACCCTAATCTAAACCTAAAATCTAAACCTAACCCCAAATCTAAACCTAAAATCTAAACCTAACCCCAAATTTAAACCTAACCCCAAATCTAAAACTAAATTCTAAACCTAAAATCTAAACCTAACCCCAAATCTAAACCTAAAATCTAAACCTAACCCCAAGTCTAAACCTAACCCCAAATCTAAACCTAAAATCTAAACCTAACCCCAAATCTAAACCTAAAATCTAAACCTAACCCCAAATCTAAACCTAACCCCAAATCAAAACCTAAAATCTAAACCTAACCCCAAATCTAAACCTTACCCCAAATATAAACCTAAAATCTAAACCTAACCCCAAATCTAAACCTAAAATCTAAACCTAACCCCAAATCTAAACCTAAAATCTAAACCTAACCCCAAATCTAAACCTAACCCCAAATCTAAACCTAAAATCTAAACCTAACCCCAAATCTAAACCTTAAATCTAAACCTAAAATCTAAACCTAACCCCAAATTTAAACCTAAAATCTAAACCTAACCCCAAATCTAAACCTAAAATCTAAACCTAACCCCAAATCTAAACCTAACCCCAAATCTAAACCTAAAATCTAAACCTAACCCCAAATCTAAACCTAACCCCAAATCTAAACCTAAAATCTAAACCTAACCCCCAATCTAAACCTAACCCCAAATCTAAACCTAAAATCTAAACCTAACCCCAAATCTAAACCTAAAATGTAAACCTAACCCCAAATCTAAACCTAAAATCTAAACCTAACCCCAAATCTAACCCTAAAATCTAAACCTAACCCCAAATCTAAACCCCAAATCTAAACCTAACCTCAAATCTAAACCCCAAATCTTAATCTAAAATCTAAACCTAACTCCAAATCTAAACCTAAAATCTAAACCTAACCCCAAATCTGAACCTAAAATCTAAACCTAACCCGAAATCTGAACCTAAAATCTAAACCTAACCCCAAATCTAAACCTAAAATCTAAACCTAACCCCAAATCTAAACCTAACCCCAAATCTAAACCTAAAATCTAAACCTAAACCCAAATCTAAATCCCAAATCTAAACCTAAAATCTAAACCTAACCCCAAATGTAAATCCAAGCCCAAATCTTAACCTAAAATCTAAACCTAACCCCAAATCTAAACCTAAAATCTAAACCTAACCCCAAATCTAAACCTAAAATCTAAACTTAACCCCAAATCTAAACCTAACCCCAAATCTAAACCTCAAATATAAACCTAACCCCAAATCTAAACCTAACTCCAAATCTAAACCTAACCCCTAATCTAAACCTAAAATCTAAACCTAACCCCAAATCTAAACCTAACATATAAACCAAACCCCAAATCTAAACCTAACCCCAAATCTAAACCTAAAATCTAAACCTAACCCCAAATCTAAACCTAAAATCTAAACCTAACCCCAAGTCTAAACCTAACCCCAAATTTAAACCTAAAATCTAAACCTAACCCCAAATCTAAACCCCAAATCTAAACCTAACCCCAAATCTAAACCAAAAATCTAAACCTAAACCCAAATCTAAACCTAACCCCAAATCTAAACCTAAAATCTAAACCTAACCCCAAATCTAAACCTAAAATCTAAACCTAACCCCAAATCTAAACCTAAAATCTAAACCTAACCCCAAGTCTAAACCTAACCCCAAATCTAAACCTAAAATCTAAACCTAACCCCAAATCCAAACCTAAAATCTAAACCTAACCCCAAATCTAAACCTAACCCCTAAACTAAACCTAAAATCTAAACCTAACCCCAAATCTAAACCTAAAATCTAAACCTAACCCCAAATCTAAACCTAACCCCAAATCTAAAACTAAAATCTAAACCTAACCCCAAATCTAAACCTAACCCCATATCTAAACCTAAAATCTAAACCTAACCCCAAATCTAAACCTAAAATCTAAACCTAACCCCAAATCTAAACCTTACCCCAAATATAAACCTAAAATCTAAACCTAACCCCAAATCTAAACCTAAAATCTAAACCTAACCCCAAATCTAAACCTAAAATCTAAACCTAACCCCAAATCTAAACCTTAAATCTAAACCTAAAATCTAAACCTAACCCCAAATTTAAACCTAAAATCTAAACCTACCCCCAAATCTAAACCTAAAATCTAAACCTAACCCCAAATCTAAACCTAAAATCTAAACCTAACCCCAAATCTAAACCTAAAATCTAAACCTTACCCCAAATCTAAACCTAAACCCTAATCTAAACCTAAAATCTAAACCTAACCCCAAATCTAAACCTAAAATCTAAACCTAACCCCAAATTTAAACCTAACCCCAAATCTAAAACTAAATTCTAAACCTAAAATCTAAACCTAACCCCAAATCTAAACCTAAAATCTAAACCTAACCCCAAGTCTAAACCTAACCCCAAATCTAAACCTAAAATCTAAACCTAACCCCAAATCTAAACCTAAAATCTAAACCTAACCCCAAATCTAAACCTAACCCCAAATCAAAACCTAAAATCTAAACCTAACCCCAAATCTAAACCTTACCCCAAATATAAACCTAAAATCTAAACCTAACCCCAAATCTAAACCTAAAATCTAAACCTAACCCCAAATCTAAACCTAAAATCTAAACCTAACCCCAAATCTAAACCTAACCCCAAATCTAAACCTAAAATCTAAACCTAACCCCAAATCTAAACCTTAAATCTAAACCTAAAATCTAAACCTAACCCCAAATTTAAACCTAAAATCTAAACCTAACCCCAAATCTAAACCTAAAATCTAAACCTAACCCCAAATCTAAACCTAACCCCAAATCTAAACCTAAAATCTAAACCTAACCCCAAATCTAAACCTAACCCCAAATCTAAACCTAAAATCTAAACCTAACCCCCAATCTAAACCTAACCCCAAATCTAAACCTAAAATCTAAACCTAACCCCAAATCTAAACCTAAAATGTAAACCTAACCCCAAATCTAAACCTAAAATCTAAACCTAACCCCAAATCTAACCCTAAAATCTAAACCTAACCCCAAATCTAAACCCCAAATCTAAACCTAACCCCAAATCTAAACCCCAAATCTTAATCTAAAATCTAAACCTAACTCCAAATCTAAACCTAAAATCTAAACCTAACCCCAAATCTGAACCTAAAATCTAAACCTAACCCGAAATCTGAACCTAAAATCTAAACCTAACCCCAAATCTAAACCTAAAATCTAAACCTAACCCCAAATCTAAACCTAACCCCAAATCTAAACCTAAAATCTAAACCTAAACCCAAATCTAAATCCCAAATCTAAACCTAAAATCTAAACCTAACCCCAAATGTAAATCCAAGCCCAAATCTTAACCTAAAATCTAAACCTAACCCCAAATCTAAACCTAAAATCTAAACCTAACCCCAAATCTAAACCTAAAATCTAAACTTAACCCCAAATCTAAACCTAACCCCAAATCTAAACCTCAAATATAAACCTAACCCCAAATCTAAACCTAACTCCAAATCTAAACCTAACCCCTAATCTAAACCTAAAATCTAAACCTAACCCCAAATCTAAACCTAACATATAAACCTAACCCCAAATCTAAACCTAACCCCAAATCTAAACCTAAAATCTAAACCTAACCCCAAATCTAAACCTAAAATCTAAACCTAACCCCAAGTCTAAACCTAACCCCAAATTTAAACCTAAAATCTAAACCTAACCCCAAATCTAAACCCCAAATCTAAACCTAACCCCAAATCTAAACCTAACCCCAAATCTAAACCAAAAATCTAAACCTAAACCCAAATCTAAACCTAACCCCAAATCTAAACCTAAAATCTAAACCTAACCCCAAATCTAAACCTAAAATCTAAACCTAACCCCAAATCTAAACCTAAAATCTAAACCTAACCCCAAGTCTAAACCTAACCCCAAATCTAAACCTAAAATCTAAACCTAACCCCAAATCCAAACCTAAAATCTAAACCTAACCCCAAATCTAAACCTAACCCCTAAACTAAACCTAAAATCTAAACCTAACCCCAAATCTAAACCTAAAATCTAAACCTAACCCCAAATCTAAACCTAACCCCAAATCTAAAACTAAAATCTAAACCTAACCCCAAATCTAAACCTAACCCCATATCTAAACCTAAAATCTAAACCTAACCCCAAATCTAAACCTAAAATCTAAACCTAACCCCAAATCTAAACCTTACCCCAAATATAAACCTAAAATCTAAACCTAACCCCAAATCTAAACCTAAAATCTAAACCTAACCCCAAATCTAAACCTAAAATCTAAACCTAACCCCAAATCTAAACCTAAAATCTAAATCTAACCCCAAATCTAAACCTAAAATCTAAACCTAACCCCAAATCTAAACCTAACCCCAAATCTAAACCTTAAATCTAAACCTAACCCCAAATCTAAACCTAAAATCTAAACCTAACCCCAAATCTAAACCTAACCCCAAATCTAAACCTAAAATCTAAACCTAACCCCAAATCTAAACCTAAAATCTAAACCTAACCCCAAATCTAAACCTAACCCCAAATCTAAACCTAAAATCTAAACCTAACCCCAAATCTAACCCTAAAATCTAAACCTAACCCCAAATCTAAACCCCAAATCTAAACCTAACCCCAAATCTAAACCCCAAATCTAAACCTAAAATCTAAACCTAACCCCAAATCTAAACCTAAAATCTAAACCTAACCCCAAATCTGAACCTAAAATCTAAACCTAACCCGAAATCTGAACCTAAAATCTAAACCTAACCCCAAATCTAAACCTAAAATCTAAACCTAACCCCAAATCTAAACCTAACCCCAAATCTAAACCTAAAATCTAAACCTAACCCCAAATCTAAACCCCAAATCTAAGCCTAAAATCTAAACCTAACCCCAAATGTAAACCCAAGCCCAAATCTTAACCTAAAATCTAAACCTAACCCCAAATCTAAACCTAAAATCTAAACCTAACCCCAAATCTAAACCTAAAATCTAAACTTAACCCCAAATCTAAACCTAACTCCAAATCTAAATCTCAAATCTAAACCTAACCCCAAATCTAAACCTAACCCCAAATCTAAACCTAACCCCTAATCTAAACCTAAAATCTAAACCTAACCCCAAATCTAAACCTAACATCTAAAACTAACCCCAAATCTAAACCTAACCCCAAATCTAAACCTAAAATCTAAACCTAACCCCAAATCTAAACCTAAAATCTAAACCTAACCCCAAGTCAAAACCTAACCCCAAATCTAAACCTAAAATCTAAACCTAACCCCAAATCCAAACCTAAAATCTAAACCTAACCCCAAATCTAAACCTAACCCCAAATCTAAACCTAAAATCTAAACCTAACCCCAAATCTAAACCTAACCCCAAATCTAAACCTAAAATCTAAACCTAACCCCAAATCTAAACCTAAAATCTAAACCTAACCCCAAATCTAAACCTAACCCCAAATCTAAACCTAAAATCTAAACCTAACCCCAAATCTAAACCTAAAATCTAAACCTAACCCCAAATCTAAACCTAACCCCAAATCTAAACCTAAAATATAAACCTAACCCCAAATCTAAACCTAACCCCAAATCTAAACCTAAAATCTAAACCTAACCCCAAATATAAATCTAAAATCTAAACCTAACCCCAAATATAAACCTAAAATCTAAACCTAACCCCAAATCTAAACCTAAAATCTAAACCTAACCCCAAATCTAAACCTAACCCCAAATCTAAACCTAAAATCTAAACCTAACCCCAAATCTAAACCTAAAATCTAAACCTAACCCCAAATCTAAACCTAACCCCTAAATTAAAACTATAATCTAAACCTAACCCCAAATCTAAACCTAAAATCTAAACCTAACCCCAAATCTAAACCTAACCCCAAATCTAAACCTAAAATCTAAACCTAACCCCAAATCTAAACCTAACCCCATATCTAAACCTAAAATCTAAACCTAACCCCAAATCTAAACCTAAAATCTAAACCTAACCCCAAATCTAAACCTTACCCCAAATATAAACCTAAAATCTAAACCTAACCCCAAATGTAAACCTAAAATCTAAACCTAACCCCAAATCTAAACCCCAAATCTAAACCTAAAATCTAAACCTAACTCCAAATGTAAACCCAAGCCCAAATCTTAACCTAAAATCTAAACCTAACCCCAAATCTAAACCTAAAATCTAAACCTAACCCCAAATCTAAACCTAAAATCTAAACTTAACCCCAAATCTAAACCTAACTCCAAATCTAAACCTCAAATCTAAACCTAACCCCAAATCTAAACCTAACCCCAAGTCTAAACCTAACCCCAAATCTAAACCTAAAATCTAAACCTAACCCCAAATCCAAACCTAAAATCTAAACCTAACCCCAAATCTAAACCTAACCCCAAATCTAAACCTAAAATCTAAACCTAACCCCAAATCTAAACCTAAAATCTAAACCTAACCCCAAATCTAAACCTAACCCCTAATCTAAACCTAAAATCTAAACCTAACCCCAAATCTAAACCTAAAATCTAAACCTAACCCCAAATCTAAACCTAACCCCAAATCTAAACCTAAAATCTAAACCTAAGCCCAAATCTAAACCTAACCCCAAATCTAAACCTAAAATCTAAACCTAACCCCAAATCTAAACCTAAAATCTAAACCTAACCCCAAATTTAAATCTAACACCAAATCTAAACCTAAAATCTAAACCTAACCCCAAATCTAAACCTTACCCCAAATCTAAAACTAAAATCTAAACCTAACCCCAAATCTAAACCTAAAATCTAAACCTAACCCAAATCTAAACCTAAAATCTAAACCTAACCCCAAATCTAAACCTAAAATCTAAACCTAACCCCAAATCTAAACCTAAAATCTAAACCTAACACCAAATCTAAACCTAACCCCAAATCTAAACCTAAAATCTAAACTTAACCCCAAATCTAAACCTAAAATCTAAACCTAACCCCAAATCTAAACCTAACCCCAAATCTAAACCTAAAATCTAAACCTAACCCCAAATCTAAACCTAAAATCTAAACCTAACCCCAAGTCTAAACCTAACCCCAAATCTAAACCTAAAATATAAACCTAACCCCAAATCTAAACCTAACCCCAAATCTAAACCTAAAATCTAAACCTAACCCCAAATCTAAACCTAAAATCTAAACCTAACCCCAAATCTAAACCCCAAATCTAAACCTAACCCCAAATCTAAACCTAACTCCAAATCTAAACCTAAAATCTAAACCTAACCCCAAATCTAAACCTAAAATCTAAACCTAACCCCAAATCTAAACCTTAAATCTAAACCTAAAATCTAAACCTAACCCCAAATTTAAACCTAAAATCTAAACCTAACCCCAAATCTAAACCTAAAATCTAAACCTAACCCCAAATCTAAACCTAAAATCTAAACCTAACCCCAAATCTAAACCTAAAATCTAAACCTAACCCCAAATCTAAACCTAAGCCCAAATCTAAACCTCAAATCTAAACCTAACACCAAATCTAAACCTAACCCCATATCTAAACCTAAAATCTAAACCTAACCCCAAATCTAAACCTAAAATCTAAACCTAACCCCAAATCTAAACCTAAAATCTAAACCTAACCCCAAATCCAAACCTAAAATCTAAACCTAACCCCAAATCTAAACCTAACCCCAAATCTAAACCTAAAATCTAAACCTAACCCCAAATCTAAACCTAACCCCAAATCTAAACCTAAAATCTAAACCTAACCCCAAATCTAAACCTAAAATCTAAACCTAACCCCAAATCTAAACCTAACCCCAAATCTAAACCTAAAATATAAACCTAACCCCAAATCTAAACCTAACCCCAAATCTAAACCTAAAATCTAAACCTAACCCCAAATATAAATCTAAAATCTAAACCTAACCCCAAATATAAACCTAAAATCTAAACCTAACCCCAAATCTAAACCTAAAATCTAAACCTAACCCCAAGTCTAAACCTAACCCCAAATCTAAACCTAAAATATAAACCTAACCCCAAATCTAAACCTAACCCCAAATCTAAACCTAAAATCTAAACCTAACCCCAAATCTAAACCTAAAATCTAAACCTAACCCCAAATCTAAACCCCAAATCTAAACCTAACCCCAAATCTAAACCTAACTCCAAATCTAAACCTAAAATCTAAACCTAACCCCAAATCTAAACCTAAAATCTAAACCTAACCCCAAATCTAAACCTTAAATCTAAACCTAAAATCTAAACCTAACCCCAAATTTAAACCTAAAATCTAAACCTAACCCCAAATCTAAACCTAAAATCTAAACCTAACCCCAAATCTAAACCTAACCCCTAATCTAAACCTAAAATCTAAACCTAAGCCCAAATCTAAACCTAAAATCTAAACCTAAGCCCAAATCTAAACCTAAAATCTAAACCTAACACCAAATCTAAACCTAACCCCAAATCTAAACCTAAAATCTAAACCTAACCCCAAATCTAAACCTAAAATCTAAACCTAACCCCAAATCTAAACCTAAAATCTAAACCTAACCCCAAATCCAAACCTAAAATCTAAACCTAACCCCAAATCTAAACCTAACCCCAAATCTAAACCTAAAATCTAAACCTAACCCCAAATCTAAACCTAACCCCAAATCTAAACCTAAAATCTAAACCTAACCCCAAATCTAAACCTAAAATCTAAACCTAACCCCAAATCTAAACCTTACCCCAAATATAAACCTAAAATCTAAACCTAACCCCAAATCTAAACCTAAAATCTAAACCTAACCCCAAATCTAAACCTAACCCCAAATCTAAACCTAAAATATAAACCTAACCCCAAATCTAAACCTAACCCCAAATCTAAACCTAAAATCTAAACCTAACCCCAAATATAAATCTAAAATCTAAACCTAACCCCAAATCTAAACCTAAAATCTAAACCTAACCCCAAATCTAAACCTAAAATCTAAACCTAACCCCAAATCTAAACCTAACCCCAAATCTAAACCTAAAATCTAAACCTAACCCCAAATCTAAACCTAAAATCTAAACCTAACCCCAAATCTAAACCTAACCCCTAAATTAAGACTATAATCTAAACCTAACCCCAAATCTAAACCTAAAATCTAAACCTAACCCCAAATCTAAACCTAACCCCAAATCTAAACCTAAAATCTAAACCTAACCCCAAATCTAAATCTAACCCCATATCTAAACCTAAAATCTAAACCTAACCCCAAATCTAAACCTAAAATCTAAACCTAACCCCAAATCTAAACCTTACCCCAAATATAAACCTAAAATCTAAACCTAACCCCAAATGTAAACCTAAAATCTAAACCTAACCCCAAATCTAAACCCCAAATCTAAACCTAAAATCTAAACCTAACTCCAAATGTAAACCCAAGCCCAAATCTTAACCTAAAATCTAAACCTAACCCCAAATCTAAACCTAAAATCTAAACCTAACCCCAAATCTAAACCTAAAATCTAAACTTAACCCCAAATCTAAACCTAACTCCAAATCTAAACCTCAAATCTAAACCTAACCCCAAATCTAAACCTAACCCCAAGTCTAAACCTAACCCCAAATCTAAACCTAAAATCTAAACCTAACCCCAAATCTAAACCTAACCCCAAATCTAAACCTAAAATCTAAACCTAACCCCAAATCTAAACCTAAAATCTAAACCTAACCCCAAATCTAAACCTAACCCCTAATCTAAACCTAAAATCTAAACCTAACCCAAAATCTAAACCTAAAATCTAAACCTAACCCCAAATCTAAACCTAACCCCAAATCTAAACCTAAAATCTAAACCTAAGCCCAAATCTAAACCTAACCCCAAATCTAAACCTAAAATCTAAACCTAACCCCAAATCTAAACCTAAAATCTAAACCTAACCCCAAATTTAAATCTAACACCAAATCTAAACCTAAAATCTAAACCTAACCCCAAATCTAAACCTTACCCCAAATCTAAAACTAAAATCTAAACCTAACCCCAAATCTAAACCTAAAATCTAAACCTAACCCAAATCTAAACCTAAAATCTAAACCTAACCCCAAATCTAAACCTAAAATCTAAACCTAACCCCAAATCTAAACCTAAAATCTAAACCTAACACCAAATCTAAACCTAACCCCAAATCTAAACCTAAAATCTAAACTTAACCCCAAATCTAAACCTAAAATCTAAACCTAACCCCAAATCTAAACCTAACCCCAAATCTAAACCTAAAATCTAAACCTAACCCCAAATCTAAACCTAAAATCTAAACCTAACCCCAAGTCTAAACCTAACCCCAAATCTAAACCTAAAATATAAACCTAACCCCAAATCTAAACCTAACCCCATATCTAAACCTAAAATCTAAACCTAACCTCAAATCTAAACCTAAAATCTAAACCTAACCCCAAATCTAAACCTTACCCCAAATATAAACCTAAAATCTAAACCTAACCCCAAATGTAAACCTAAAATCTAAACCTAACCCCAAATCTAAACCCCAAATCTAAACCTAAAATCTAAACCTAACTCCAAATGTAAACCCAAGCCCAAATCTTAACCTAAAATCTAAACCTAACCCCAAATCTAAACCTAAAATCTAAACCTAACCCCAAATCTAAACCTAAAATCTAAACTTAACCCCAAATCTAAACCTAACTCCAAATCTAAACCTAAAATCTAAACCTAACCCCAAATCTAAACCTAACCCCAAGTCTAAACCTAACCCCAAATCTAAACCTAAAATCTAAACCTAACCCCAAATCCAAACCTAAAATCTAAACCTAACCCCAAATCTAAACCTAACCCCAAATCTAAACCTAAAATCTAAACCTAACCCCAAATCTAAACCTAAAATCTAAACCTAACCCCAAATCTAAACCTAACCCCTAATCTAAACCTAAAATCTAAACCTAACCCCAAATCTAAACCTAAAATCTAAACCTAACCCCAAATCTAAACCTAACCCCAAATCTAAACCTAAAATCTAAACCTAAGCCCAAATCTAAACCTAACCCCAAATCTAAACCTAAAATCTAAACCTAACCCCAAATCTAAACCTAAAATCTAAACCTAACCCCAAATTTAAATCTAACACCAAATCTAAACCTAAAATCTAAACCTAACCCCAAATCTAAACCTTACCCCAAATCTAAAACTAAAATCTAAACCTAACCCCAAATCTAAACCTAAAATCTAAACCTAACCCAAATCTAAACCTAAAATCTAAACCTAACCCCAAATCTAAACCTAAAATCTAAACCTAACCCCAAATCTAAACCTAAAATCTAAACCTAACACCAAATCTAAACCTAACCCCAAATCTAAACCTAAAATCTAAACTTAACCCCAAATCTAAACCTAAAATCTAAACCTAACCCCAAATCTAAACCTAACCCCAAATCTAAACCTAAAATCTAAACCTAACCCCAAATCTAAACCTAAAATCTAAACCTAACCCCAAGTCTAAACCTAACCCCAAATCTAAACCTAAAATATAAACCTAACCCCAAATCTAAACCTAACCCCAAATCTAAACCTAAAATCTAAACCTAACCCCAAATCTAAACCTAAAATCTAAACCTAACCCCAAATCTAAACCCCAAATCTAAACCTAACCCCAAATCTAAACCTAACTCCAAATCTAAACCTAAAATCTAAACCTAACCCCAAATCTAAACCTAAAATCTAAACCTAACCCCAAATCTAAACCTTAAATCTAAACCTAAAATCTAAACCTAACCCCAAATTTAAACCTAAAATCTAAACCTAACCCCAAATCTAAACCTAAAATCTAAACCTAACCCCAAATCTAAACCTAAAATCTAAACCTAACCCCAAATCTAAACCTAAAATCTAAACCTAACCCCAAATCTAAACCTAAGCCCAAATCTAAACCTCAAATCTAAACCTAACACCAAATCTAAACCTAACCCCATATCTAAACCTAAAATCTAAACCTAACCCCAAATCTAAACCTAAAATCTAAACCTAACCCCAAATCTCAACCTAAAATCTAAACCTAACCCCAAATCCAAACCTAAAATCTAAACCTAACCCCAAATCTAAACCTAACCCCAAATCTAAACCTAAAATCTAAACCTAACCCCAAATCTAAACCTAACCCCAAATCTAAACCTAAAATCTAAACCTAACCCCAAATCTAAACCTAAAATCTAAACCTAACCCCAAATCTAAACCTAACCCCAAATCTAAACCTAAAATATAAACCTAACCCCAAATCTAAACCTAACCCCAAATCTAAACCTAAAATCTAAACCTAACCCCAAATATAAATCTAAAATCTAAACCTAACCCCAAATCTAAACCTAAAATCTAAACCTAACCCCAAATCTAAACCTAAAATCTAAACCTAACCCCAAGTCTAAACCTAACCCCAAATCTAAACCTAAAATATAAACCTAACCCCAAATCTAAACCTAACCCCAAATCTAAACCTAAAATCTAAACCTAACCCCAAATCTAAACCTAAAATCTAAACCTAACCCCAAATCTAAACCCCAAATCTAAACCTAACCCCAAATCTAAACCTAACTCCAAATCTAAACCTAAAATCTAAACCTAACCCCAAATCTAAACCTAAAATCTAAACCTAACCCCAAATCTAAACCTTAAATCTAAACCTAAAATCTAAACCTAACCCCAAATTTAAACCTAAAATCTAAACCTAACCCCAAATCTAAACCTAAAATCTAAATCTAACCCCAAATCTAAACCTAACCCCTAATCTAAACCTAAAATCTAAACCTAAGCCCAAATCTAAACCTAAAATCTAAACCTAACACCAAATCTAAACCTAACCCCAAATCTAAACCTAAAATCTAAACCTAACCCCAAATCTAAACCTAAAATCTAAACCTAACCCCAAATCTAAACCTAAAATCTAAACCTAACCCCAAATCCAAACCTAAAATCTAAACCTAACCCCAAATCTAAACCTAACCCCAAATCTAAACCTAAAATCTAAACCTAACCCCAAATCTAAACCTAACCCCAAATCTAAACCTAAAATCTAAACCTAACCCCAAATCTAAACCTAAAATCTAAACCTAACCCCAAATCTAAACCTTACCCCAAATATAAACCTAAAATCTAAACCTAACCCCAAATCTAAACCTAAAATCTAAACCTAACCCCAAATCTAAACCTAACCCCAAATCTAAACCTAAAATATAAACCTAGCCCCAAATCTAAACCTAAACCCAAATCTAAACCTAAAATCTAAACCTAACCCCAAATATAAATCTAAAATCTAAACCTAACCCCAAATCTAAACCTAAAATCTAAACCTAACCCCAAATCTAAACCTAAAATCTAAACCTAACCCCAAATCTAAACCTAACCCCAAATCTAAACCTAAAATCTAAACCTAACCCCAAATCTAAACCTAAAATCTAAACCTAACCCCAAATCTAAACCTAACCCCTAAATTAAGACTATAATCTAAACCTAACCCCAAATCTAAACCTAAAATCTAAACCTAACCCCAAATCTAAACCTAACCCCAAATCTAAACCTAAAATCTAAACCTAACCCCAAATCTAAATCTAACCCCATATCTAAACCTAAAATCTAAACCTAACCCCAAATCTAAACCTAAAATCTAAACCTAACCCCAAATCTAAACCTTACCCCAAATATAAACCTAAAATCTAAACCTAACCCCAAATGTAAACCTAAAATCTAAACCTAACCCCAAATCTAAACCCCAAATCTAAACCTAAAATCTAAACCTAACTCCAAATGTAAACCCAAGCCCAAATCTTAACCTAAAATCTAAACCTAACCCCAAATCTAAACCTAAAATCTAAACCTAACCCCAAATCTAAACCTAAAATCTAAACTTAACCCCAAATCTAAACCTAACTCCAAATCAAAACCTCAAATCTAAACCTAACCCCAAATCTAAACCTAACCCCAAGTCTAAACCTAACCCCAAATCTAAACCTAAAATCTAAACCTAACCCCAAATCTAAACCTAACCCCAAATCTAAACCTAAAATCTAAACCTAACCCCAAATCTAAACCTAAAATCTAAACCTAACCCCAAATCTAAACCTAACCCCTAATCTAAACCTAAAATCTAAACCTAACCCAAAATCTAAACCTAAAATCTAAACCTAACCCCAAATCTAAACCTAACCCCAAATCTAAACCTAAAATCTAAACCTAAGCCCAAATCTAAACCTAACCCCAAATCTAAACCTAAAATCTAAACCTAACCCCAAATCTAAACCTAAAATCTAAACCTAACCCCAAATTTAAATCTAACACCAAATCTAAACCTAAAATCTAAACCTAACCCCAAATCTAAACCTTACCCCAAATCTAAAACTAAAATCTAAACCTAACCCCAAATCTAAACCTAACATCTAAACCTAACCCAAATCTAAACCTAAAATCTAAACCTAACCCCAAATCTAAACCTAAAATCTAAACCTAACCCCAAATCTAAACCTAAAATCTAAACCTAACACCAAATCTAAACCTAACCCCAAATCTAAACCTAAAATCTAAACTTAACCCCAAATCTAAACCTAAAATCTAAACCTAACCCCAAATCTAAACCTAACCCCAAATCTAAACCTAAAATCTAAACCTAACCCCAAATCTAAACCTAAAATCTAAACCTAACCCCAAGTCTAAACCTAACCCCAAATCTAAACCTAAAATATAAACCTAACCCCAAATCTAAACCTAACCCCAAATCTAAACCTAAAATCTAAACCTAACCCCAAATCTAAACCTAAAATCTAAACCTAACCCCAAATCTAAACCCCAAATCTAAACCTAACCCCAAATCTAAACCTAACTCCAAATCTAAACCTAAAATCTAAACCTAACCCCAAATCTAAACCTAAAATCTAAACCTAACCCCAAATCTAAACCTTAAATCTAAACCTAAAATCTAAACCTAACCCCAAATTTAAACCTAAAATCTAAACCTAACCCCAAATCTAAACCTAAAATCTAAACCTAACCCCAAATCTAAACCTAAAATCTAAACCTAACCCCAAATCTAAACCTAACCCCTAATCTAAACCTAAAATCTAAACCTAAGCCCAAATCTAAACCTAAAATCTAAACCTAACACCAAATCTAAACCTAACCCCATATCTAAACCTAAAATCTAAACCTAACCCCAAATCTAAACCTAAAATCTAAACCTAACCCCAAATCTAAACCTAAAATCTAAACCTAACCCCAAATCCAAACCTAAAATCTAAACCTAACCCCAAATCTAAACCTAACCCCAAATCTAAACCTAAAATCTAAACCTAACCCCAAATCTAAACCTAACCCCAAATCTAAACCTAAAATCTAAACCTAACCCCAAATCTAAACCTAAAATCTAAACCTAACCCCAAATCTAAACCTAACCCCAAATCTAAAACTAAAATCTAAACCTAAAATCTAAACCTAACCCCAAATCTAAACCTAAAATCTAAACCTAACCCCAAATCTAAACCTAACCCCAAATCTAAACCTAAAATATAAACCTAACCCCAAATCTAAACCTAACCCCAAATCTAAACCTAAAATCTAAACCTAACCCCAAATATAAATCTAAAATCTAAACCTAACCCCAAATATAAACCTAAAATCTAAACCTAACCCCAAATCTAAACCTAAAATCTAAACCTAACCCCAAGTCTAAACCTAACCCCAAATCTAAACCTAAAATATAAACCTAACCCCAAATCTAAACCTAACCCCAAATCTAAACCTAAAATCTAAACCTAACCCCAAATCTAAACCTAAAATCTAAACCTAACCCCAAATCTAAACCCCAAATCTAAACCTAACCCCAAATCTAAACCTAACTCCAAATCTAAACCTAAAATCTAAACCTAACCCCAAATCTAAACCTAAAATCTAAACCTAACCCCAAATCTAAACCTTAAATCTAAACCTAAAATCTAAACCTAACCCCAAATCTAAACCTAAAATCTAAACCTAACCCCAAATCTAAACCTAACCCCTAATCTAAACCTAAAATCTAAACCTAAGCCCAAATCTAAACCTAAAATCTAAACCTAACACCAAATCTAAACCTAACCCCATATCTAAACCTAAAATCTAAACCTAACCCCAAATCTAAACCTAAAATCTAAACCTAACCCCAAATCTAAACCTAAAATCTAAACTTAACCCCAAATCCAAACAAAAAATCTAAACCTAACCCCAAATCTAAACCTAACCCCAAATCTAAACCTAAAATCTAAACCTAACCCCAAATCTAAACCTAACCCCAAATCTAAACCTAAAATCTAAACCTAACCCCAAATCTAAACCTAAAATCTAAACCTAACCCCAAATCTAAACCTAACCCCAAATCTAAACCTAAAATCTAAACCTAACCCCAAATCTAAACCTAAAATCTAAACCTAACCCCAAATCTAAACCTAACCCCAAATCTAAACCTAAAATATAAACCTAACCCCAAATCTAAACCTAACCCCAAATCTAAACCTAAAATCTAAACCTAACCCCAAATATAAATCTAAAATCTAAACCTAACCCCAAATATAAACCTAAAATCTAAACCTAACCCCAAATCTAAACCTAAAATCTAAACCTAACCCCAAATCTAAACCTAACCCCAAATCTAAACCTAAAATCTAAACCTAACCCCAAATCTAAACCTAAAATCTAAACCTAACCCCAAATCTAAACCTAAAATCTATACCTAACCCCAAATCTAAATCTAACCCCATATCTAAACCTAAAATCTAAACCTAACCCCAAATCTAAACCTAAAATCTAAACCTAACCCCAAATCTAAACCTTACCCCAAATATAAACCTAAAATCTAAACCTAACCCCAAATGTAAACCTAAAATCTAAACCTAACCCCAAATCTAAACCCCAAATCTAAACCTAAAATCTAAACCTAACTCCAAATGTAAACCCAAGCCCAAATCTTAACCTAAAATCTAAACCTAACCCCAAATCTAAACCTAAAATCTAAACCTAACCCCAAATCTAAACCTAAAATCTAAACCTAACCCCAAATCCAAACCTAAAATCTAAACCTAACCCCAAATCTAAACCTAACCCCAAATCTAAACCTAAAATCTAAACCTAACCCCAAATCTAAACCTAAAATCTAAACCTAACCCCAAATCTAAACCTAACCCCTAATCTAAACCTAAAATCTAAACCTAACCCCAAATCTAAACCTAAAATCTAAACCTAACCCCAAATCTAAACCTAACCCCAAATCTAAACCTAAAATCTAAACCTAAGCCCAAATCTAAACCTAACCCCAAATCTAAACCTAAAATCTAAACCTAACCCCAAATCTAAACCTAAAATCTAAACCTAACCCCAAATTTAAATCTAACACCAAATCTAAACCTAAAATCTAAACCTAACCCCAAATCTAAACCTTACCCCAAATCTAAAACTAAAATCTAAACCTAACCCCAAATCTAAACCTAAAATCTAAACCTAACCCAAATCTAAACCTAAAATCTAAACCTAACCCCAAATCTAAACCTAAAATCTAAACCTAACCCCAAATCTTAACCTAAAATCTAAACCTAACACCAAATCTAAACCTAACCCCAAATCTAAACCTAAAATCTAAACTTAACCCCAAATCTAAACCTAAAATCTAAACCTAACCCCAAATCTAAACCTAAAATCTAAACCTAACCCCAAGTCTAAACCTAACCCCAAATCTAAACCTAAAATATAAACCTAACCCCAAATCTAAACCTAACCCCAAATCTAAACCTAAAATCTAAACCTAACCCCAAATCTAAACCTAAAATCTAAACCTAACCCCAAATCTAAACCCCAAATGTAAACCTAACCCCAAATCTAAACCTAACTCCAAATCTAAACCTAAAATCTAAACCTAAGCCCAAATCTAAACCTAAAATCTAAACCTAACACCAAATCTAAACCTAACCCCATATCTAAACCTAAAATCTAAACCTAACCCCAAATCTAAACCTAAAATCTAAACCTAACCCCAAATCTAAACCTAAAATCTAAACCTAACCTAAAATCTAAACCTAACCCCAAATCTAAACCTAAAATCTAAACCTAACCCCAAATCTAAACCTTAAATCTAAACCTAAAATCTAAACCTAACCCCAAATTTAAACCTAAAATCTAAACCTACCCCCAAATCTAAACCTAAAATCTAAACCTAACCCCAAATCTAAACCTAAAATCTAAACCTAACCCCAAATCTAAACCTAACCCGAAATCTGAACCTAAAATCTAAACCTAACCCCAAATCTAAACCTAAAATCTAAACCTAACCCCAAATCTAAACCTAAACCCTCATCTAAACCTAAAATCTAAACCTAACCCCAAATCCAAACCTAAAATCTAAACCTAACCCCAAATTTAAACCTAACCCCAAATCTAAAACTAAATTCTAAACCTAAAATCTAAACCTAACCCCAAATCTAAACCTAAAATCTAAACCTAACCCCAAGTCTAAACCTAACCCCAAATCTAAACCTAAAATCTAATCCTAACCCCAAATCTAAACCTAAAATCTAAACCTAACCCCAAATCTAAACCTAACCCCAAATCAAAACCTAAAATCTAAACCTAACCCCAAATCTAAACCTAACCCCAAATATAAACCTAAAATCTAAACCTAACCCCAAATCTAAACCTAAAATCTAAACCTAACCCCAAATCTAAACCTAAAATCTAAACCTAACCCCAAACCTAAACCTAAAATCTAAACCTAACCCCAAATCTAAACCTTAAATCTAAACCTAAAATCTAAACCTAACCCCAAATTTAAACGTAAAATCTAAACCTAACCCCAAATCTAAACCTAAAATCTAAACCTAACCCCAAATCTAAACCTAACCCCAAATCTAAACCTAAAATCTAAACCTAACCCCAAATCTAAACCTAACCCCAAATCTAAACCTAAAATCTAAACCTAACCCCCAATCTAAACCTAACCCCAAATCTAAACCTAAAATCTAAACCTAACCCCAAATCTAAACCTAAAATCTAAACCTAACCCCAAATCTAAACCTAACCCCAAATCTAAACCTAAAATCTAAACCTAACCCCAAATCTAAACCTAAAATCTAAACCTAACCCCAAATCTAAACCTAACCCCAAATCTAAACCTAAAATCTAAACCTAACCCCAAATCTAACCCTAAAATCTAAACCTAACCCCAAATCTAAACCCCAAATCTAAACCTAACCCCAAATCTAAACCCCAAATCTAAACCTAAAATCTAAACCTAACCCCAAATCTAAACCTAAAATCTAAACCTAACCCCAAATCTGAACCTAAAATCTAAACCTAACCCGAAATCTGAACCTAAAATCTAAACCTAACCCCAAATCTAAACCTAAAATCTAAACCTAACCCCAAATCTAAACCTAACCCCAAATCTAAACCTAAAATCTAAACCTAAAACCAAATCTAAACCCCAAATCTAAACCTAAAATCTAAACCTAACCCCAAATGTAAACCCAAGCCCAAATCTTAACCTAAAATCTAAACCTAACCCCAAATCTAAACCTAAAATCTAAACCTAACCCCAAATCTAAACCTAAAATCTAAACTTAACCCCAAATCTAAACCTAACCCCAAATCTAAACCTCAAATATAAACCTAACCCCAAATCTAAACCTAACCCCAAATCTAAACCTAACCCCTAATCTAAACCTAAAATCTAAACCTAACCCCAAATCTAAACCTAACATATAAACCTAACCCCAAATCTAAACCTAACCCCAAATCTAAACCCCAAATCTAAACCTAACCCCAAATCTAAACCTAAAATCTAAACCTAACCCCAAATCTAAACCTAAAATCTAAACCTAACCCCAAATCTAAACCTAACCCCAAATCTAAACCTAACATCTAAACCTAACCCCAAATCTAAACCTAAAATCTAAACCTAACCCCAAATCTAAACCTAACCCCAAATCTAAACCTAAAATCTAAACCTAACCCCAAATCTAAACCTAACCCCAAATCTAAACCTAAAATCTAAACCTAACCCCAAATCTAAACCTAAAATCTAAACCTAACCCCAAATCTAAACCTAAAATCTAAACCTAACCCCAAATCTAAACCTAACCCCAAATCTAAACCTAAAATCTAAACCTAACCCCAAATCTAAACCTAAAATCTAAACCTAACCCCAAATCTAAACCTAACCCCAAATCTAAACCTAAAATCTAAACCTAACACCAAATCTAACCCTAAAATCTAAACCTAACCCCAAATCTAAACCCCAAATCTAAACCTAACCCCAAATCTAAACCCCAAATCTAAACCTAAAATCTAAACCTAACCCCAAATCTAAACCTAAAATCTAAACCTAACCCCAAATCTGAACCTAAAATCTAAACCTAACCCGAAATCTGAACCTAAAATCTAAACCTAACCCCAAATCTAAACCTAAAATCTAAACCTAAACCCAAATCTAAACCACAAATCTAAACCTAAAATCTAAACCTAACCCCAAATGTAAACCCAAGCCCAAATCTTAACCTAAAATCTAAACCTAACCCCAAATCTAAACCTAAAATCTAAACCTAACCCCAAATCTAAACCTAAAATCTAAACTTAACCCCAAATCTAAACCTAACCCCAAATCTAAACCTCAAATATAAACCTAACCCCAAATCTAAACCTAACCCCAAATCTAAACCTAACCCCTAATCTAAACCTAAAATCTAAACCTAACCCCAAATCTAAACCTAACATATAAACCTAACCCCAAATCTAAACCTAACCCCAAATCTAAACCCCAAATCTAAACCTAACCCCAAATCTAAACCTAAAATCTAAACCTAACCCCAAATCTAAACCTAAAATCTAAACCTAACCCCAAATCTAAACCTAACCCCAAATCTAAACCTAACATCTAAACCTAACCCCAAATCTAAACCGAAAATCTAAACCTAACCCCAAATCTAAACGTAACCCCAAATCTAAACCTAAAATCTAAACCTAACCCCAAATCTAAACCTAACCCCAAATCTAAACCTAAAATCTAAACCTAACCCCAAATCTAAACCTAAAATCTAAACCTAACCCCAAATATAAACCTAAAATCTAAACCTAACCCCAAATCTAAACCTAAAATCTAAACCTAACCCCAAATCTAAACCTAAAATCTAAACCTAACCCTAAATCTAAACCCCAAATCTAAACCTAACCCCAAATCTAAACCCCAAATCTAAACCTAAAATCTAAACCTAACCCCAAATCTAAACCTAAAATCTAAACCTAACCCCAATCTGAACCTAAAATCTAAACCTAACCCGAAATCTAAACCTAAAATCTAAACCTAACCCCAAATCTAAACCTAAAATCTAAACCTAACCCCAAATCTAAACCTAACCCAAATCTAAACCTAAAATCTAAACCTAAACCCAAATCTAAACCCCAAATCTAAACCTAAAATCTAAACCTAACCCCAAATGTAAACCCAAGCCCAAATCTTAACCTAAAATCTAAACCTAACCCCAAATCTAAACCTAAAATCTAAACCTAACCCCAAATCTAAACCTAAAATCTAAACTTAACCCCAAATCTAAACCTAAATCTAAACCTAACCCCAAATCTAAACCTAACCCAAATCTAAACCTAAAATCTAAACCTAACCCCAAATCTGAACCTAAAATCTAAACCTAACCCGAAATCTGAACCTAAAATCTAAACCTAACCCCAAATCTAAACCTAAAATCTAAACCTAACCCCAAATCTAAACCTAACCCCAAATCTAAACCTAAAATCTAAACCTAAACCCAAATCTAAACCCCAAATCTAAACCTAAAATCTAAACCTAACCCCAAATGTAAACCCAAGCCCAAATCTTAACCTAAAATCTAAACCTAACCCCAAATCTAAACCTAAAATCTAAACCTAACCCCAAATCTAAACCTAAAATCTAAACTTTACCCCAAATCTAAACCTAACTCCAAATGTAAACCTCAAATATAAACCTAACCCCAAATCTAAACCTAAAATCTAAACCTAACCCCAAATCTAAACCTAACCCCAAATCTAAACCTAAAATCTAAACCTAACCCCCCAATCTAAACCTAACCCCAAATCTAAACCTAAAATCTAAACCTAACCCCAAATCTAAACCTAAAATCTAAACTAACCCCAAATCTAAACCTAACCCCAAATCTAAACCTAAAATCTAAACCTAACCCCAAATCTAAACCTAAAATCTAAACCTAACCCCAAATCTAAACCTAACCCAAATCTAAACCTAAAATCTAAACCTAACACCAAATCTAACCCTAAATCTAAACCTAACCCCAAATCTAAACCCCAAATCTAAACCTAACCCCAAATCTAAACCCCAAATCTAAACCTAAAATCTAAACCTAACCCCAAATCTAAACCTAAAATCTAAACCTAACCCCAAATCTGAACCTAAAATCTAAACCTAACCCGAAATCTGAACCTAAAATCTAAACCTAACCCCAAATCTAAACCTAAAATCTAAACCTAACCCCAAATCTAAACCTAACCCCAAATCTAAACCTAAAATCTAAACCTAAACCCAAATCTAAACCACAAATCTAACCTAAAATCTAAACCTAACCCCAAATGTAAACCCAAGCCCAAATCTTAACCTAAAATCTAAACCTAACCCCAAATCTAAACCTAAAATCTAAACCTAACCCCAAATCTAAACCTAAAATCTAAACTTAACCCCAAATCTAAACCTAACCCCAAATCTAAACCTCAAATATAAACCTAACCCCAAATCTAAACCTAACCCCAAATCTAAACCTAACCCCTAATCTAAACCTAAAATCTAAACCTAACCCCAAATCTAAACCTAACATATAAACCTAACCCCAAATCTAAACCTAACCCCAAATCTAAACCCCAAATCTAAACCTAACCCCAAATCTAAACCTAAAATCTAAACCTAACCCCAAATCTAAACCTAAAATCTAAACCTAACCCCAAATCTAAACCTAACCCCAAATCTAAACCTAACATCTAAACCTAACCCCAAATCTAAACCTAAAATCTAAACCTAACCCCAAATCTAAACCTAACCCCAAATCTAAACCTAAAATCTAAACCTAACCCCAAATCTAAACCTAACCCCAAATCTAAACCTAAAATCTAAACCTAACCCCAAATCTAAACCTAAAATCTAAACCTAACCCCAAATCTAAACCTAAAATCTAAACCTAAAATCTAAACCTAACCCCAAATCTGAACCTAAAATCTAAACCTAACCCGAAATCTGAACCTAAAATCTAAACCTAACCCCAAATCTAAACCTAAAATCTAAACCTAACCCCAAATCTAAACCTAACCCCAAATCTAAACCTAAAATCTAAACCTAAACCCAAATCTAAACCCCAAATCTAAACCTAAAATCTAAACCTAACCCCAAATGTAAACCCAAGCCCAAATCTTAACCTAAAATCTAAACCTAACCCCAAATCTAAACCTAAAATCTAAACCTAACCCCAAATCTAAACCTAAAATCTAAACTTTACCCCAAATCTAAACCTAACTCCAAATGTAAACCTCAAATATAAACCTAACCCCAAATCTAAACCTAAAATCTAAACCTAACCCCAAATCTAAACCTAACCCCAAATCTAAACCTAAAATCTAAACCTAACCCCCAATCTAAACCTAACCCCAAATCTAAACCTAAAATCTAAACCTAACCCCAAATCTAAACCTAAAATCTAAACCTAACCCCAAATCTAAACCTAACCCCAAATCTAAACCTAAAATCTAAACCTAACCCCAAATCTAAACCTAAAATCTAAACCTAACCCCAAATCTAAACCTAACCCCAAATCTAAACCTAAAATCTAAACCTAACACCAAATCTAACCCTAAAATCTAAACCTAACCCCAAATCTAAACCCCAAATCTAAACCTAACCCCAAATCTAAACCCCAAATCTAAACCTAAAATCTAAACCTAACCCCAAATCTAAACCTAAAATCTAAACCTAACCCCAAATCTGAACCTAAAATCTAAACCTAACCCGAAATCTGAACCTAAAATCTAAACCTAACCCCAAATCTAAACCTAAAATCTAAACCTAACCCCAAATCTGAACCTAAAATCTAAACCTAACCCGAAATCTAAACCTAAAATCTAAACCTAACCCCAAATCTAAACCTAAAATCTAAACCTAACCCCAAATCTAAACCTAACCCCAAATCTAAACCTAAAATCTAAACCTAAACCCAAATCTAAACCCCAAATCTAAACCTAAAATCTAAACCTAACCCCAAATGTAAACCTAAAATCTAAACCTAACCCCAAATCTAAACCTAAAATCTAAACCTAACCCCAAATCTAAACCTAACCCCAAATCTAAACCTAACATCTAAACCTAACCCAAATCTAAACTAAAATCTAAACCTAACCCCAAATCTAAACCTAAAATCTAAACTTAACCCCAAATCTAAACCTAACCCCAAATCTAAACCCCAAATCTAAACCTAACCCCAAATCTAAACCTAAAATCTAAACCTAACCCCAAATCTAAACCTAAAATCTAAACCTAACCCCAAATCTAAACCTAACCCCAAATCTAAACCTAACATCTAAACCTAACCCCAAATCTAAACCTAAAATCTAAACCTAACCCCAAATCTAAACCTAACCCCAAATCTAAACCTAAAATCTAAACCTAACCCCAAATCTAAACCTAACCCCAAATCTAAACCTAAAATCTAAACCTAACCCCAAATCTAAACCTAAAATCTAAACCTAACCCCAAATCTAAACCTAAAATCTAAACCTAACCCCAAATCTAAACCTAACCCCAAATCTAAACCTAAAATCTAAACCTAACCCCAAATCTAAACCTAAAATCTAAACCTAACCCCAAATCTAAACCTAACCCCAAATCTAAACCTAAAATCTAAACCTAACACCAAATCTAACCCTAAAATCTAAACCTAACCCCAAATCTAAACCCCAAATCTAAACCTAACCCCAAATCTAAACCCCAAATCTAAACCTAAAATCTAAACCTAACCCCAAATCTAAACCTAAAATCTAAACCTAACCCCAAATCTGAACCTAAAATCTAAACCTAACCCGAAATCTGAACCTAAAATCTAAACCTAACCCCAAATCTAAACCTAAAATCTAACCTAAACCCAAATCTAAACCACAAATCTAAACCTAAAATCTAAACCTAACCCCAAATGTAAACCCAAGCCCAAATCTTAACCTAAAATCTAAACCTAACCCCAAATCTAAACCTAAAATCTAAACCTAACCCCAAATCTAAACCTAAAATCTAAACTTAACCCCAAATCTAAACCTAACCCCAAATCTAAACCTCAAATATAAACCTAACCCCAAATCTAAACCTAACCCCAAATCTAAACCTAACCCCTAATCTAAACCTAAAATCTAAACCTAACCCCAAATCTAAACCTAACATATAAACCTAACCCCAAATCTAAACCTAACCCCAAATCTAAACCCCAAATCTAAACCTAACCCCAAATCTAAACCTAAAATCTAAACCTAACCCCAAATCTAAACCTAAAATCTAAACCTAACCCCAAATCTAAACCTAACCCCAAATCTAAACCTAACATCTAAACCTAACCCCAAATCTAAACCGAAAATCTAAACCTAACCCCAAATCTAAACGTAACCCCAAATCTAAACCTAAAATCTAAACCTAACCCCAAATCTAAACCTAACCCCAAATCTAAACCTAAAATCTAAACCTAACCCCAAATCTAAACCTAAAATCTAAACCTAACCCCAAATATAAACCTAAAATCTAAACCTAACCCCAAATCTAAACCTAAAATCTAAACCTAACCCCAAATCTAACCCTAAAATCTAAACCTAACCCTAAATCTAAACCCCAAATCTAAACCTAACCCCAAATCTAAACCCAAATCTAAACCTAAAATCTAAACCTAACCCCAAATCTAAACCTAAAATCTAAACCTAACCCCAAATCTGAACCTAAAATCTAAACCTAACCCGAAATCTAAACCTAAAATCTAAACCTAACCCCAAATCTAAACCTAAAATCTAAACCTAACCCCAAATCTAAACCTAACCCCAAATCTAAACCTAAAATCTAAACCTAAACCCAAATCTAAACCCCAAATCTAAACCTAAAATCTAAACCTAACCCCAAATGTAAACCCAAGCCCAAATCTTAACCTAAAATCTAAACCTAACCCCAAATCTAAACCTAAAATCTAAACCTAACCCCAAATCTAAACCTAAAATCTAAACTTAACCCCAAATCTAAACCTAACCCCAAATCTAAACCTAACATATAAACCTAACCCCAAATCTAAACCTAACCCCAAATCTAAACCTAACCCCAAATCTAAACCTAAAATCTAAACCTAACCCCAAATCTAAACCTAAAATCTAAACCTAACCCCAAATCTAAACCTAACCCCAAATCTAAACGTAAAATCTAAACCTAACCCCAAATGTAAACCTAAAATCTAAACCTAACCCCAAATCTAAACCTAACCCAAATCTAAACCTAAAATCTAAACCTAACCCCAAATCTAAACCTAAAATCTAAACCTAACCCCAAATCTAAACCTAACCCCAAATCTAAACCTAAAATCTAAACCTAACCCCAAATCTAAACCTAAAATCTAAACCTAACCCCAATATAAACCTAAAATCTAAACCTAACCCCAAATCTAAACCTAACCCCAAATCTAAACCTAAAATCTAAACCTAACCCCAAATCTAAACCTAAAATCTAAACCTAACCCCAAATCTAAACCTAAAATCTAAACCTAACCCCAAGTCTAAACCTAACCCCAAATCTAAACCTAAAATCTAAACCTAACCCCAAATCCAAACCTAAAATCTAAACCTAACCCCAAATCTAAACCTAACCCCAAATCTAAACCTAAAATCTAAACCTAACCCCAAATCTAAACCTAAAATCTAAACCTAACCCCAAATCTACACCTAACCCCATATCTAAACCTAAAATCTAAACCTAACCCCAAATCTAAACCTAAAATCTAAACCTAACCCCAAATCTAAACCTTACCCCAAATATAAACCTAAAATCTAAACCTAACCCCAAATCTAAACCTAAAATCTAAACCTAACCCCAAATCTAAACCTAAAATCTAAACCTAACCCCAAATCGAAACCTAAAATCTAAACCTAACCCCAAATCTAAACCTAAAATCTAAACCTAACCCCAAATCTAAACCTAACCCCAAATCTAAACCTAAAATCTAAACCTAACCCCAAATCTAAACCCCAAATCTAAACCTAAAATCTAAACCTAACCCCAAATGTAAACCCAAGCCCAAATCTTAACCTAAAATCTAAACCTAACCCCAAATCTAAACCTAAAATCTAAACTTAACCCCAAATCTAAACCTAACCCCAAATCTAAACCTAAAATCTAAACCTAACCCCAAATCTAAACCTAACATCTAAACCTAACCCCAAATCTAAACCTAACCCCAAATCTAAACCTAAAATCTAAACCTAACCCCAAATCTAAACCTAAAATCTAAACCTAACCCCAAGTCTAAACCTAACCCCAAATCTAAACCTAAAATCTAAACCTAACCCCAAATCCAAAACTAAAATCTAAACCTAACCCCAAATCTAAACCTAACCCCAAATCTAAACCTAAAATCTAAACCTAACCCCAAATCTAAACCTAAAATCTAAACCTAACCCCAAATCTAAACCTAACCCCAAATCTAAACCTAAAATCTAAACCTAACCCCAAATCTAAACCTAAAATCTAAACCTAACCCCAAATCTAAACCCCAAATCTAAACCTAACCCCAAAACTAAAACCCAAATCTTAACCTAAAATCTAAACCTAACCCCAAATCTAAACCTAAAATCTAAACCTAACCCCAAATCTAAAACTAACCCCAAATCTAAACCTAAAATCTAAACCTAACCCCAAATCTAAACCTAAAATCTAAACCTAACCCCAAATCTAAACCCCAAATCTAAACCTAACCCCAAAACTAAAACCCAAATCTTAACCTAAAATCTAAACCTAACCCCAAATCTAAACCTAAAATCTAAACCTAACCCTAAATCTAAACCTAACCCCAAATCTAAACCTAAAATATAAACCAAAAATCTAAACCTAACCCCAAATCTAAACCTAAAATCTAAACCTAACCCCAAATCTAAACCTAACCCCAAATCTAAACCTAAAATCTAAACCTAACCCCAAATCTAAACCTAAAATCTAAACCTAACCCCAAGTCTAAACCTAACTCCAAATCTAAACCTAAAATATAAACCTAACCCCAAATCTAAACCTAACCCCAAATCTAAACCTAAAATCTAAACCTAACCCCAAATCTAACCCTAAAATCTAAACCTAACCCCAAATCTAAGCCTAAAATCTAAACCTAATCCCAAATCTAAACCTTAAATCTAAACCTAAAATCTAAACCTAACCCCAAATCTAAACCTAAAATCTAAACCTAACCCCAAATCTAAACCTAAAATCTAAACCTAACCCCAAATCTAAACCTAACCCCTAATCTAAACCTAAAATCTAAACCTAAGCCCAAATCTAAACCTAAAATCTAAACCTAACCCCAAATCTAAACCTAAAATCTAAACCTAACCCCAAATCTAAACCTAACCCCAAATCTAAACCTAAAATCTAAACCAAAAATCTAAAACTAACCCCAAATTTAAACCTAAAATCTAAACCTAACCCCAAATCCAAACCTAAAATCTAAACCTAACCCCAAATCTAAACCTAAAATCTAAACCTAAACCCAAGTCTAAACCTAACCCCAAATCTAAACCTAAAATCTAAACCTAACCCCAAATCCAAACCTAAAATCTAAACCTAACCCCAAATCTAAACCTAACCCCAAATCTAAACCTAAAATCTAAACCTAACCCCAAATCTAAACCTAAAATCTAAACCTAACCCCAAGTCTAAACCTAACCCCTAATCTAAACCTAAAATCTAAACCTAACCCCAAATCTAAACCTAAAATCTAAACCTAACCCCAAATCTAAACCTAACCCCAAATCTAAACCTAAAATCTAAACCTAACCCCAAATCTAAACCTAACCCCATATCTAAACCTAAAATCTAAACCTAACCCCAAATCTAAACCTAAAATCTAAATCTAACCCCAAATTTAAACCTAACACCAAATCTAAACCTAAAATCTAAACCTAACCCCAAATCTAAACCTTACCCCAAATCTAAACCTAAAATCTAAACCTAACCCCAAATCTAAACCTAAAATCTAAACCTAACCCCAAATCTAAACCTAAAATCTAAACCTAACCCCAAATCTAAAACTAAAATCTAAACCTAACCCCAAATCTAAACCTAAAATCTAAACCTAACCCCAAGTCTAAACCTAAAATCTAAACCTAACACCAAATCTAAACCTAACCCCAAATCTAAACCTAAAATCTAAACCTAACCCCAAATTTAAACCTAAAATCTAAACCTAACCCCAAATCTAAACCTAACCCCTAATCTAAACCTAAAATCTAAACCTAAGCCCAAATCTAAACCTAAAATCTAAACCTAACCCCAAATCTAAACCTAACCCCTAATCTAAACCTAAAATCTAAACCTAACCCCAAATCTAAACCTAAAATCTAAACCTAACCCCAAGTCTAAACCTAACCCCAAATCTAAAACTAAATTCTAAACCTAAAATCTAAACCTAACCCCAAGTCTAAACCTAACCCCAAATCTAAACCTAAAATCTAAACCTAACCCCAAATCTAAACCTTACCCCAAATATAAACCTAAAATCTAAACCTAACCCCAAATCTAAACCTAAAATCTAAACCTAACCCCAAATCTAAACCTAAAATCTAAACCTAAACCCAAATCTAAACCCCAAATCTAAACCTAAAATCTAAACCTAACCCCAAATGTAAACCCAAGCCCAAATCTTAACCTAAAATCTAAACCTAACCCCAAATCTAAACCTAAAATCTAAACCTAACCCCAAATCTAAACCTAAAATCTAAACTTAACCCCAAATCTAAACCTAACTCCAAATCTAAACCTCAAATATAAACCTAACCCCAAATCTAAACCTAACCCCAAATCTAAAACTAAAATCTAAACCTAACCCCTAATCTAAAACTAAAATCTAAACCTAACCCCAAATCTAAACCTAACATATAAACCTAACCCCAAATCTAAACCTAACCCCAAATCTAAACCTAAAATCTAAACCTAACCCCAAATCTAAACCTAAAATCTAAACCTAACCCCAAATCTAAACCTAACCCCAAATCTAAACCTAAAATCTAAACCTAACCCCAAATCCAAACCTAAAATCTAAACCTAACCCCAAATCTAAACCTAACCCCAAATCTAAACCTAAAATCTAAACCTAACCCCAAATCTAAACCTAAAATCTAAACCTAACCCCAAATCTAAACCTAACCCCAAATCTAAACCTAAAATCTAAACCTAACCCCAAATCTAAACCTAAAATCTAAACCTAACCCCAAATCTAAACCTAACCCCAAATCTAAACCTAAAATCTAAACCTAACCCCAAATCTAAACCTAAAATCTAAACCTAACCCCAAATCTAAACCTAACCCCAAATCTAAACCTAAAATCTAAACCTAACCCCAAATCTAAACCTAACCCCAAATCTAAACCTAAAATCTAAACCTAACCCCAAATCTAAACCTAAAATCTAAACCTAACCCCAAATCTAAACCTAACCCCAAATCTAAACCTAAAATCTAAACCTAACCCCAAATCTAAACCTAAAATCTAAACCTAACCCCAAATCTAAACCTAAAATCTAAACCTAACCCCAAGTCTAAACCTAACCCCAAATCTAAACCTAAAATCTAAACCTAACCCCAAATCAAAACCTAAAATCTAAACCTAACCCCAAATCTAAACCTAACCCCAAATCTAAACCTAAAATCTAAACCTAACCCCAAATCTAAACCTAAAATCTAAACCTAACCCCAAATCTAAACCTAACCCCTAAACTAAACCTAAAATCTAAACCTAACCCCAAATCTACACCTAACCCCATATCTAAACCTAAAATCTAAACCTAACCCCAAATCTAAACCTAAAATCTAAACCTAACCCCAAATCTAAACCTTACCCCAAATATAAACCTAAAATCTAAACCTAACCCCAAATCTAAACCTAAAATCTAAACCTAACCCCAAATCTAAACCTAAAATCTAAACCTAACCCCAAATCTAAACCTAAAATCTAAACCTAACCCCAAATCTAAACCTAACCCCAAATCTAAACCTTAAATCTAAACCTAACCCCAAATCTAAACCTAAAATCTAAACCTAACGCCAAATCTAAACCTAACCCCAAATCTAAACCTAAAATCTAAACCTAACCCCAAATCTAAACCTAAAATCTAAACCTAACCCCAAATCTAAACCTAAAATCTAAACCTAACACCAAATCTAAACCTAACCCCAAATCTAAACCTAAAATCTAAACCTAACCCCAAATCTAAACCTAAAATCTAAACCTAACCCCAAATCTAAACCTAAAATCTAAACCTAACCCCAAATCTAAACCTAAAATCTAAACCTAACCCCAAATCTAAACCTAACCCCAAATCTAAACCTAAAATCTAAACCTAACCCCAAATCTAAACCTAAAATCTAAACCTAACCCCAAATCTAAACCTAACCCCAAATCTAAACCTAAAATCTAAACCTAACCCCAAATCTAACCCTAAAATCTAAACCTAACCCCAAATCTAAACCCCAAATCTAAACCTAACCCCAAATCTAAACCCAAAATCTAAACCTAAAATCTAAACCTAACCCCAAATCTAAACCTAAAATCTAAACCTAACCCCAAATCTGAACCTAAAATCTAAACCTAACCCCAAATCTAAACCTAACATCTAAACCTAACCCCAAATCTAAACCTAACATCTAAACCTAACCCCAAATCTAAACCTAACCCCAAATCTAAACCTAAAATCTAAACCTAACCCCAAGTCTAAACCTAACCCCAAATCTAAACCTAAAATCTAAACCTAACCCCAAATCTAAACCTAACATCTAAACCTAACCCCAAATCTAAACCTAAAATCTAAACCTAACCCCAAATCTAAACCTAACCCCAAATCTAAACCTAAAATCTAAACCTAACCCCAAATCTAAACCTAAAATCTAAACCTAACCCCAAATCTAAACCTAACCCCAAATCTAAACCTAAAATCTAAACCTAACCCCAAATCTAAACCTAAAATCTAAACCTAACCCCAAATCTAAACCTAACCCCAAATCTAAACCTAAAATCTAAACCTAACCCCAAATCTAAACCTAAAATCTAAACCTAACCCCAAATCTAAACCTAACCCCAAATCTAAACCTAAAATCTAAACCTAACCCCAAATCTAAACCTAACCCCAAATCTAAACCTAAAATCTAAACCTAACCCCAAATCTAAACCTAAAATCTAAACCTAACCCCAAATATAAACCTAAAATCTAAACCTAACCCCAAATCTAAACCTAACCCCAAATCTAATCCTAAAATCTAAACCTAACCCCAAATCTAAACCTAAAATCTAAACCTAACCCCAAGTCTAAACCTAACCCCAAATCTAAACCTAAAATCTAAACCTAACCCCAAATCCAAACCTAAAATCTAAACCTAACCCCAAATCTAAACCTAACCCCAAATCTAAACCTAAAATCTAAACCTAACCCCAAATCTAAACCTAAAATCTAAACCTAACCCCAAATCTAAACCTAACCCCTAAACTAAACCTAAAATCTAAACCTAACCCCAAATCTAAACCTAACCCCATATCTAAACCTAAAATCTAAACCTAACCCCAAATCTAAACCTAAAATCTAAACCTAACCCCAAATCTAAACCTTACCCCAAATATAAACCTAAAATCTAAACCTAACCCCAAATCTAAACCTAAAATCTAAACCTAACCCCAAATCTAAACCTAAAATCTAAACCTAACCCCAAATCTAAACCTAAAATCTAAACCTAACCCCAAATCTAAACCTAAAATCTAAACCTAACCCCAAATCTAAACCTAACCCCAAATCTAAACCTTAAATCTAAACCTAACCCCAAATCTAAACCTAAAATCTAAACCTTAAATCTAAACCTAACCCCAAATCTAAACCTAAAATCTAAACCTAACCCCAAATCTAAACCTAACCCCAAATCTAAACCTAAAATCTAAACCTAACCCCAAATCTAAACCTAAAATCTAAACCTAACCCCAAATATAAACCTAAAATCTAAACCTAACCCCAAATCTAAACCTAAAATCTAAACCTAACCCCAAATCTAAACCTAAAATCTAAACCTAACCCCAAATCTAAACCTAAAATCTAAACCTAACCCCAAATCTAAACCTAACCCCAAATCTAAACCTAAAATCTAAACCTAACCCCAAATCTAAACCTAAAATCTAAACCTAACCCCAAATCTAAACCTAACCCCAAATCTAAACCTAAAATCTAAACCTAACCCCAAATCTAACCCTAAAATCTAAACCTAACCCCAAATCTAAACCCCAAATCTAAACCTAACCCCAAATCTAAACCCAAAATCTAAACCTAAAATCTAAACCTAACCCCAAATCTAAACCTAAAATCTAAACCTAACCCCAAATCTGAACCTAAAATCTAAACCTAACCCGAAATCTGAACCTAAAATCTAAACCTAACCCCAAATCTAAACCTAAAATCTAAACCTAACCCCAAATCTAAACCTAACCCCAAATCTAAACCCCAAATCTAAACCTAAAATCTAAACCTAACCCCAAATGTAAACCCAAGCCCAAATCTCATCTAAAATCTAAACCTAACCCCAAATCTAAACCTAAAATCTAAACTTAACCCCAAATCTAAACCTAACTCCAAATCTAAACCTCAAATCTAAACCTAACTCCAAATCTAAACCTAACCCCAAATCTAAACCTAACCCCAAATCTAAACCTAAAATCTAAACCTAACCCCAAATCTAAACCTAACATCTAAACCTAACCCCAAATCTAAACCTAAAATCTAAACCTAACCCCAAATCTAAACCTAAAATCTAAACCTAACCCCAAATCTAAACCTAAAATCTAAACCTAACCCCAAATCTAAACCTAACCCCAAATCTAAACCTTAAATCTAAACCTAACCCCAAATCTAAACCTAAAATCTAAACCTAACGCCAAATCTAAACCTAACCCCAAATCTAAACCTAAAATCTAAACCTAACCCCAAATCTAAACCTAAAATCTAAACTTAACCCCAAATCTAAACCTAACTCCAAATCTAAACCTCAAATCTAAACCTAACTCCAAATCTAAACCTAACCCCAAATCTAAACCTAACCCCAAATCTAAACCTAAAATCTAAACCTAACCCCAAATCTAAACCTAAAATCTAAACCTAACCCCAAATCTAAACCTAACCCCAAATCTAAACCTAAAATCTAAACCTAACCCCAAATCTAAACCTAACCCCAAATCTAAACCTAAAATCTAAACCTAACCCCAAATCTAAACCTAAAATCTAAACCTAACCCCAAATATAAACCTAAAATCTAAACCTAACCCCAAATCTAAACCTAAAATCTAAACCTAACCCCAAATATATCCCTAAAATCTAAACCTAACCCTAAATCTAAACCCCAAATCTAAACCTAACCCCAAATCTAAACCCCAAATCTAAACCTAAAATCTAAACCTAACCCCAAATCTAAACCTAAAATCTAAACCTAACCCCAAATCTGAACCTAAAATCTAAACCTAACCCGAAATCTAAACCTAAAATCTAAACCTAACCCCAAATCTAAACCTAAAATCTAAACCTAACCCCAAATCTAAACCTAACCCCAAATCTAAACCTAAAATCTAAACCTAAACCCAAATCTAAACCCCAAATCTAAACCTAAAATCTAAACCTAACCCCAAATGTAAACCCAAGCCCAAATCTTAACCTAAAATCTAAACCTAACCCCAAATCTAAACCTAAAATCTAAACCTAACCCCAAATCTAAACCTAAAATCTAAACCTAACCCCAAATCTAAACCTAAAATCTAAACCTAACCCCAAATCTAAACCTAACCCAAATCTAAACCTAAAATCTAAACCTAACCCCAAATCTGAACCTAAAATCTAAACCTAACCCGAAATCTGAACCTAAAATCTAAACCTAACCCCAAATCTAAACCTAAAATCTAAACCTAACCCCAAATCTAAACCTAACCCCAAATCTAAACCTAAAATCTAAACCTAAACCCAAATCTAAACCCCAAATCTAAACCTAAAATCTAAACCTAACCCCAAATCTAAACCTAAAATCTAAACCTAACCCCAAATCTAAACCTAAAATCTAAACCTAACCCCAAATCTAAACCTAAAATCTAAACTTTACCCCAAATCTAAACCTAACTCCAAATGTAAACCTCAAATATAAACCTAACCCCAAATCTAAACCTAAAATCTAAACCTAACCCCAAATCTAAACCTAACCCCAAATCTAAACCTAAAATCTAAACCTAACCCCCAATCTAAACCTAACCCCAAATCTAAACCTAAAATCTAAACCTAACCCCAAATCTAAACCTAAAATCTAAACCTAACCCCAAATCTAAACCTAACCCCAAATCTAAACCTAAAATCTAAACCTAACCCCAAATCTAAACCTAAAATCTAAACCTAACCCCAAATCTAAACCTAACCCCAAATCTAAACCTAAAATCTAAACCTAACACCAAATCTAACCCTAAAATCTAAACCTAACCCCAAATCTAAACCCCAAATCTAAACCTAACCCCAAATCTAAACCCCAAATCTAAACCTAAAATCTAAACCTAACCCCAAATCTAAACCTAAAATCTAAACCTAACCCCAAATCTGAACCTAAAATCTAAACCTAACCCGAAATCTGAACCTAAAATCTAAACCTAACCCCAAATCTAAACCTAAAATCTAAACCTAACCCCAAATCTAAACCTAACCCCAAATCTAAACCTAAAATCTAAACCTAAACCCAAATCTAAACCACAAATCTAAACCTAAAATCTAAACCTAACCCCAAATGTAAACCCAAGCCCAAATCTTAACCTAAAATCTAAACCTAACCCCAAATCTAAACCTAAAATCTAAACCTAACCCCAAATCTAAACCTAAAATCTAAACTTAACCCCAAATCTAAACCTAACCCCAAATCTAAACCTCAAATATAAACCTAACCCCAAATCTAAACCTAACCCCAAATCTAAACCTAACCCCTAATCTAAACCTAAAATCTAAACCTAACCCCAAATCTAAACCTAACATATAAACCTAACCCCAAATCTAAACCTAACCCCAAATCTAAACCCCAAATCTAAACCTAACCCCAAATCTAAACCTAAAATCTAAACCTAACCCCAAATCTAAACCTAAAATCTAAACCTAACCCCAAATCTAAACCTAACCCCAAATCTAAACCTAACATCTAAACCTAACCCCAAATCTAAACCTAAAATCTAAACCTAACCCCAAATCTAAACCTAACCCCAAATCTAAACCTAAAATCTAAACCTAACCCCAAATCTAAACCTAACCCCAAATCTAAACCTAAAATCTAAACCTAACCCCAAATCTAAACCTAAAATCTAAACCTAACCCCAAATCTAAACCTAAAATCTAAACCTAAAATCTAAACCTAACCCCAAATCTGAACCTAAAATCTAAACCTAACCCGAAATCTGAACCTAAAATCTAAACCTAACCCCAAATCTAAACCTAAAATATAAACCTAACCCCAAATCTAAACCTAACCCCAAATCTAAACCTAAAATCTAAACCTAAACCCAAATCTAAACCCCAAATCTAAACCTAAAATCTAAACCTAACCCCAAATGTAAACCCAAGCCCAAATCTTAACCTAAAATCTAAACCTAACCCCAAATCTAAACCTAAAATCTAAACCTAACCCCAAATCTAAACCTAAAATCTAAACTTTACCCCAAATCTAAACCTAACTCCAAATGTAAACCTCAAATATAAACCTAACCCCAAATCTAAACCTAAAATCTAAACCTAACCCCAAATCTAAACCTAACCCCAAATCTAAACCTAAAATCTAAACCTAACCCCCAATCTAAACCTAACCCCAAATCTAAACCTAAAATCTAAACCTAACCCCAAATCTAAACCTAAAATCTAAACCTAACCCCAAATCTAAACCTAACCCCAAATCTAAACCTAAAATCTAAACCTAACCCCAAATCTAAACCTAAAATCTAAACCTAACCCCAAATCTAAACCTAACCCCAAATCTAAACCTAAAATCTAAACCTAACACCAAATCTAACCCTAAAATCTAAACCTAACCCCAAATCTAAACCCCAAATCTAAACCTAACCCCAAATCTAAACCCCAAATCTAAACCTAAAATCTAAACCTAACCCCAAATCTAAACCTAAAATCTAAACCTAACCCCAAATCTGAACCTAAAATCTAAACCTAACCCGAAATCTGAACCTAAAATCTAAACCTAACCCCAAATCTAAACCTAAAATCTAAACCTAACCCCAAATCTGAACCTAAAATCTAAACCTAACCCGAAATCTAAACCTAAAATCTAAACCTAACCCCAAATCTAAACCTAAAATCTAAACCTAACCCCAAATCTAAACCTAACCCCAAATCTAAACCTAAAATCTAAACCTAAACCCAAATCTAAACCCCAAATCTAAACCTAAAATCTAAACCTAACCCCAAATGTAAACCTAAAATCTAAACCTAACCCCAAATCTAAACCTAAAATCTAAACTTAACCCCAAATCTAAACCTAACCCCAATCTAAACCCCAAATCTAAACCTAACCCCAAATCTAAACCTAAAATCTAAACCTAACCCCAAATCTAAACCTAAAATCTAAACCTAACCCCAAATCTAAACCTAACCCCAAATCTAAACCTAACATCTAAACCTAACCCCAAATCTAAACCTAAAATCTAAACCTAACCCCAAATCTAAACCTAAAATCTAAACTTAACCCCAAATCTAAACCTAACCCCAAATCTAAACCCCAAATCTAAACCTAACCCCAAATCTAAACCTAAAATCTAAACCTAACCCCAAATCTAAACCTAAAATCTAAACCTAACCCCAAATCTAAACCTAACCCCAAATCTAAACCTAACATCTAAACCTAACCCCAAATCTAAACCTAAAATCTAAACCTAACCCCAAATCTAAACCTAACCCCAAATCTAAACCTAAAATCTAAACCTAACCCCAAATCTAAACCTAACCCCAAATCTAAACCTAAAATCTAAACCTAACCCCAAATCTAAACCTAAAATCTAAACCTAACCCCAAATCTAAACCTAAAATCTAAACCTAACCCCAAATCTAAACCTAACCCCAAATCTAAACCTAAAATCTAAACCTAACCCCAAATCTAAACCTAAAATCTAAACCTAACCCCAAATCTAAACCTAACCCCAAATCTAAACCTAAAATCTAAACCTAACACCAAATCTAACCCTAAAATCTAAACCTAACCCCAAATCTAAACCCCAAATCTAAACCTAACCCCAAATCTAAACCCCAAATCTAAACCTAAAATCTAAACCTAACCCCAAATCTAAACCTAAAATCTAAACCTAACCCCAAATCTGAACCTAAAATCTAAACCTAACCCGAAATCTGAACCTAAAATCTAAACCTAACCCCAAATCTAAACCTAAAATCTAAACCTAAACCCAAATCTAAACCACAAATCTAAACCTAAAATCTAAACCTAACCCCAAATGTAAACCCAAGCCCAAATCTTAACCTAAAATCTAAACCTAACCCCAAATCTAAACCTAAAATCTAAACCTAACCCCAAATCTAAACCTAAAATCTAAACTTAACCCCAAATCTAAACCTAACCCCAAATCTAAACCTCAAATATAAACCTAACCCCAAATCTAAACCTAACCCCAAATCTAAACCTAACCCCTAATCTAAACCTAAAATCTAAACCTAACCCCAAATCTAAACCTAACATATAAACCTAACCCCAAATCTAAACCTAACCCCAAATCTAAACCCCAAATCTAAACCTAACCCCAAATCTAAACCTAAAATCTAAACCTAACCCCAAATCTAAACCTAAAATCTAAACCTAACCCCAAATCTAAACCTAACCCCAAATCTAAACCTAACATCTAAACCTAACCCCAAATCTAAACCGAAAATCTAAACCTAACCCCAAATCTAAACGTAACCCCAAATCTAAACCTAAAATCTAAACCTAACCCCAAATCTAAACCTAACCCCAAATCTAAACCTAAAATCTAAACCTAACCCCAAATCTAAACCTAAAATCTAAACCTAACCCCAAATATAAACCTAAAATCTAAACCTAACCCCAAATCTAAACCTAAAATCTAAACCTAACCCCAAATCTAACCCTAAAATCTAAACCTAACCCTAAATCTAAACCCCAAATCTAAACCTAACCCCAAATCTAAACCCCAAATCTAAACCTAAAATCTAAACCTAACCCCAAATCTAAACCTAAAATCTAAACCTAACCCCAAATCTGAACCTAAAATCTAAACCTAACCCGAAATCTAAACCTAAAATCTAAACCTAACCCCAAATCTAAACCTAAAATCTAAACCTAACCCCAAATCTAAACCTAACCCCAAATCTAAACCTAAAATCTAAACCTAAACCCAAATCTAAACCCCAAATCTAAACCTAAAATCTAAACCTAACCCCAAATGTAAACCCAAGCCCAAATCTTAACCTAAAATCTAAACCTAACCCCAAATCTAAACCTAAAATCTAAACCTAACCCCAAATCTAAACCTAAAATCTAAACTTAACCCCAAATCTAAACCTAACCCCAAATCTAAACCTAACATATAAACCTAACCCCAAATCTAAACCTAACCCCAAATCTAAACCTAACCCCAAATCTAAACCTAAAATCTAAACCTAACCCCAAATCTAAACCTAAAATCTAAACCTAACCCCAAATCTAAACCTAACCCCAAATCTAAACGTAAAATCTAAACCTAACCCCAAATGTAAACCTAAAATCTAAACCTAACCCCAAATCTAAACCTAACCCCAAATCTAAACCTAAAATCTAAACCTAACCCCAAATCTAAACCTAAAATCTAAACCTAACCCCAAATCTAAACCTAACCCCAAATCTAAACCTAAAATCTAAACCTAACCCCAAATCTAAACCTAAAATCTAAACCTAACCCCAAATATAAACCTAAAATCTAAACCTAACCCCAAATCTAAACCTAACCCCAAATCTAAACCTAAAATCTAAACCTAACCCCAAATCTAAACCTAAAATCTAAACCTAACCCCAAATCTAAACCTAAAATCTAAACCTAACCCCAAGTCTAAACCTAACCCCAAATCTAAACCTAAAATCTAAACCTAACCCCAAATCCAAACCTAAAATCTAAACCTAACCCCAAATCTAAACCTAACCCCAAATCTAAACCTAAAATCTAAACCTAACCCCAAATCTAAACCTAAAATCTAAACCTAACCCCAAATCTACACCTAACCCCATATCTAAACCTAAAATCTAAACCTAACCCCAAATCTAAACCTAAAATCTAAACCTAACCCCAAATCTAAACCTTACCCCAAATATAAACCTAAAATCTAAACCTAACCCCAAATCTAAACCTAAAATCTAAACCTAACCCCAAATCTAAACCTAAAATCTAAACCTAACCCCAAATCGAAACCTAAAATCTAAACCTAACCCCAAATCTAAACCTAAAATCTAAACCTAACCCCAAATCTAAACCTAACCCCAAATCTAAACCTAAAATCTAAACCTAACCCCAAATCTAAACCCCAAATCTAAACCTAAAATCTAAACCTAACCCCAAATGTAAACCCAAGCCCAAATCTTAACCTAAAATCTAAACCTAACCCCAAATCTAAACCTAAAATCTAAACTTAACCCCAAATCTAAACCTAACCCCAAATCTAAACCTAAAATCTAAACCTAACCCCAAATCTAAACCTAACATCTAAACCTAACCCCAAATCTAAACCTAACCCCAAATCTAAACCTAAAATCTAAACCTAACCCCAAATCTAAACCTAAAATCTAAACCTAACCCCAAGTCTAAACCTAACCCCAAATCTAAACCTAAAATCTAAACCTAACCCCAAATCCAAAACTAAAATCTAAACCTAACCCCAAATCTAAACCTAACCCCAAATCTAAACCTAAAATCTAAACCTAACCCCAAATCTAAACCTAAAATCTAAACCTAACCCCAAATCTAAACCTAACCCCAAATCTAAACCTAAAATCTAAACCTAACCCCAAATCTAAACCTAAAATCTAAACCTAACCCCAAATCTAAACCCCAAATCTAAACCTAACCCCAAAACTAAAACCCAAATCTTAACCTAAAATCTAAACCTAACCCCAAATCTAAACCTAAAATCTAAACCTAACCCCAAATCTAAAACTAACCCCAAATCTAAACCTAAAATCTAAACCTAACCCCAAATCTAAACCTAAAATCTAAACCTAACCCCAAATCTAAACCCCAAATCTAAACCTAACCCCAAAACTAAAACCCAAATCTTAACCTAAAATCTAAACCTAACCCCAAATCTAAACCTAAAATCTAAACCTAACCCTAAATCTAAACCTAACCCCAAATCTAAACCTAAAATATAAACCAAAAATCTAAACCTAACCCCAAATCTAAACCTAAAATCTAAACCTAACCCCAAATCTAAACCTAACCCCAAATCTAAACCTAAAATCTAAACCTAACCCCAAATCTAAACCTAAAATCTAAACCTAACCCCAAGTCTAAACCTAACTCCAAATCTAAACCTAAAATATAAACCTAACCCCAAATCTAAACCTAACCCCAAATCTAAACCTAAAATCTAAACCTAACCCCAAATCTAACCCTAAAATCTAAACCTAACCCCAAATCTAAGCCTAAAATCTAAACCTAATCCCAAATCTAAACCTTAAATCTAAACCTAAAATCTAAACCTAACCCCAAATCTAAACCTAAAATCTAAACCTAACCCCAAATCTAAACCTAAAATCTAAACCTAACCCCAAATCTAAACCTAACCCCTAATCTAAACCTAAAATCTAAACCTAAGCCCAAATCTAAACCTAAAATCTAAACCTAACCCCAAATCTAAACCTAAAATCTAAACCTAACCCCAAATCTAAACCTAACCCCAAATCTAAACCTAAAATCTAAACCAAAAATCTAAAACTAACCCCAAATTTAAACCTAAAATCTAAACCTAACCCCAAATCCAAACCTAAAATCTAAACCTAACCCCAAATCTAAACCTAAAATCTAAACCTAAACCCAAGTCTAAACCTAACCCCAAATCTAAACCTAAAATCTAAACCTAACCCCAAATCCAAACCTAAAATCTAAACCTAACCCCAAATCTAAACCTAACCCCAAATCTAAACCTAAAATCTAAACCTAACCCCAAATCTAAACCTAAAATCTAAACCTAACCCCAAGTCTAAACCTAACCCCTAATCTAAACCTAAAATCTAAACCTAACCCCAAATCTAAACCTAAAATCTAAACCTAACCCCAAATCTAAACCTAACCCCAAATCTAAACCTAAAATCTAAACCTAACCCCAAATCTAAACCTAACCCCATATCTAAACCTAAAATCTAAACCTAACCCCAAATCTAAACCTAAAATCTAAATCTAACCCCAAATTTAAACCTAACACCAAATCTAAACCTAAAATCTAAACCTAACCCCAAATCTAAACCTTACCCCAAATCTAAACCTAAAATCTAAACCTAACCCCAAATCTAAACCTAAAATCTAAACCTAACCCCAAATCTAAACCTAAAATCTAAACCTAACCCCAAATCTAAAACTAAAATCTAAACCTAACCCCAAATCTAAACCTAAAATCTAAACCTAACCCCAAGTCTAAACCTAAAATCTAAACCTAACACCAAATCTAAACCTAACCCCAAATCTAAACCTAAAATCTAAACCTAACCCCAAATTTAAACCTAAAATCTAAACCTAACCCCAAATCTAAACCTAACCCCTAATCTAAACCTAAAATCTAAACCTAAGCCCAAATCTAAACCTAAAATCTAAACCTAACCCCAAATCTAAACCTAACCCCTAATCTAAACCTAAAATCTAAACCTAACCCCAAATCTAAACCTAAAATCTAAACCTAACCCCAAGTCTAAACCTAACCCCAAATCTAAAACTAAATTCTAAACCTAAAATCTAAACCTAACCCCAAGTCTAAACCTAACCCCAAATCTAAACCTAAAATCTAAACCTAACCCCAAATCTAAACCTTACCCCAAATATAAACCTAAAATCTAAACCTAACCCCAAATCTAAACCTAAAATCTAAACCTAACCCCAAATCTAAACCTAAAATCTAAACCTAAACCCAAATCTAAACCCCAAATCTAAACCTAAAATCTAAACCTAACCCCAAATGTAAACCCAAGCCCAAATCTTAACCTAAAATCTAAACCTAACCCCAAATCTAAACCTAAAATCTAAACCTAACCCCAAATCTAAACCTAAAATCTAAACTTAACCCCAAATCTAAACCTAACTCCAAATCTAAACCTCAAATATAAACCTAACCCCAAATCTAAACCTAACCCCAAATCTAAAACTAAAATCTAAACCTAACCCCTAATCTAAAACTAAAATCTAAACCTAACCCCAAATCTAAACCTAACATATAAACCTAACCCCAAATCTAAACCTAACCCCAAATCTAAACCTAAAATCTAAACCTAACCCCAAATCTAAACCTAAAATCTAAACCTAACCCCAAATCTAAACCTAACCCCAAATCTAAACCTAAAATCTAAACCTAACCCCAAATCCAAACCTAAAATCTAAACCTAACCCCAAATCTAAACCTAACCCCAAATCTAAACCTAAAATCTAAACCTAACCCCAAATCTAAACCTAAAATCTAAACCTAACCCCAAATCTAAACCTAACCCCAAATCTAAACCTAAAATCTAAACCTAACCCCAAATCTAAACCTAAAATCTAAACCTAACCCCAAATCTAAACCTAACCCCAAATCTAAACCTAAAATCTAAACCTAACCCCAAATCTAAACCTAAAATCTAAACCTAACCCCAAATCTAAACCTAACCCCAAATCTAAACCTAAAATCTAAACCTAACCCCAAATCTAAACCTAACCCCAAATCTAAACCTAAAATCTAAACCTAACCCCAAATCTAAACCTAAAATCTAAACCTAACCCCAAATCTAAACCTAACCCCAAATCTAAACCTAAAATCTAAACCTAACCCCAAATCTAAACCTAAAATCTAAACCTAACCCCAAATCTAAACCTAAAATCTAAACCTAACCCCAAGTCTAAACCTAACCCCAAATCTAAACCTAAAATCTAAACCTAACCCCAAATCAAAACCTAAAATCTAAACCTAACCCCAAATCTAAACCTAACCCCAAATCTAAACCTAAAATCTAAACCTAACCCCAAATCTAAACCTAAAATCTAAACCTAACCCCAAATCTAAACCTAACCCCTAAACTAAACCTAAAATCTAAACCTAACCCCAAATCTACACCTAACCCCATATCTAAACCTAAAATCTAAACCTAACCCCAAATCTAAACCTAAAATCTAAACCTAACCCCAAATCTAAACCTTACCCCAAATATAAACCTAAAATCTAAACCTAACCCCAAATCTAAACCTAAAATCTAAACCTAACCCCAAATCTAAACCTAAAATCTAAACCTAACCCCAAATCTAAACCTAAAATCTAAACCTAACCCCAAATCTAAACCTAACCCCAAATCTAAACCTTAAATCTAAACCTAACCCCAAATCTAAACCTAAAATCTAAACCTAACGCCAAATCTAAACCTAACCCCAAATCTAAACCTAAAATCTAAACCTAACCCCAAATCTAAACCTAAAATCTAAACCTAACCCCAAATCTAAACCTAAAATCTAAACCTAACACCAAATCTAAACCTAACCCCAAATCTAAACCTAAAATCTAAACCTAACCCCAAATCTAAACCTAAAATCTAAACCTAACCCCAAATCTAAACCTAAAATCTAAACCTAACCCCAAATCTAAACCTAAAATCTAAACCTAACCCCAAATCTAAACCTAACCCCAAATCTAAACCTAAAATCTAAACCTAACCCCAAATCTAAACCTAAAATCTAAACCTAACCCCAAATCTAAACCTAACCCCAAATCTAAACCTAAAATCTAAACCTAACCCCAAATCTAACCCTAAAATCTAAACCTAACCCCAAATCTAAACCCCAAATCTAAACCTAACCCCAAATCTAAACCCAAAATCTAAACCTAAAATCTAAACCTAACCCCAAATCTAAACCTAAAATCTAAACCTAACCCCAAATCTGAACCTAAAATCTAAACCTAACCCCAAATCTAAACCTAACCCCAAATCTAAACCTAACATCTAAACCTAACCCCAAATCTAAACCTAACATCTAAACCTAACCCCAAATCTAAACCTAACCCCAAATCTAAACCTAAAATCTAAACCTAACCCCAAGTCTAAACCTAACCACAAATCTAAACCTAAAATCTAAACCTAACCCCAAATCTAAACCTAACATCTAAACCTAACCCCAAATCTAAACCTAAAATCTAAACCTAACCCCAAATCTAAACCTAACCCCAAATCTAAACCTAAAATCTAAACCTAACCCCAAATCTAAACCTAAAATCTAAACCTAACCCCAAATCTAAACCTAACCCCAAATCTAAACCTAAAATCTAAACCTAACCCCAAATCTAAACCTAAAATCTAAACCTAACCCCAAATCTAAACCTAACCCCAAATCTAAACCTAAAATCTAAACCTAACCCCAAATCTAAACCTAAAATCTAAACCTAACCCCAAATCTAAACCTAACCCCAAATCTAAACCTAAAATCTAAACCTAACCCCAAATCTAAACCTAACCCCAAATCTAAACCTAAAATCTAAACCTAACCCCAAATCTAAACCTAAAATCTAAACCTAACCCCAAATATAAACCTAAAATCTAAACCTAACCCCAAATCTAAACCTAACCCCAAATCTAATCCTAAAATCTAAACCTAACCCCAAATCTAAACCTAAAATCTAAACCTAACCCCAAGTCTAAACCTAACCCCAAATCTAAACCTAAAATCTAAACCTAACCCCAAATCCAAACCTAAAATCTAAACCTAACCCCAAATCTAAACCTAACCCCAAATCTAAACCTAAAATCTAAACCTAACCCCAAATCTAAACCTAAAATCTAAACCTAACCCCAAATCTAAACCTAACCCCTAAACTAAACCTAAAATCTAAACCTAACCCCAAATCTAAACCTAACCCCATATCTAAACCTAAAATCTAAACCTAACCCCAAATCTAAACCTAAAATCTAAACCTAACCCCAAATCTAAACCTTACCCCAAATATAAACCTAAAATCTAAACCTAACCCCAAATCTAAACCTAAAATCTAAACCTAACCCCAAATCTAAACCTAAAATCTAAACCTAACCCCAAATCTAAACCTAAAATCTAAACCTAACCCCAAATCTAAACCTAAAATCTAAACCTAACCCCAAATCTAAACCTAACCCCAAATCTAAACCTTAAATCTAAACCTAACCCCAAATCTAAACCTAAAATCTAAACCTAACCCCAAATCTAAACCTAACCCCAAATCTAAACCTAAAATCTAAACCTAACCCCAAATCTAAACCTAAAATCTAAACCTAACCCCAAATCTAAACCTAAAATCTAAACCTAACACCAAATCTAAACCTAACCCCAAATATAAACCTAAAATCTAAACCTAACCCCAAATCTAAACCTAAAATCTAAACCTAACCCCAAATCTAAACCTAAAATCTAAACCTAACCCCAAATCTAAACCTAAAATCTAAACCTAACCCCAAATCTAAACCTAACCCCAAATCTAAACCTAAAATCTAAACCTAACCCCAAATCTAAACCTAAAATCTAAACCTAACCCCAAATCTAAACCTAACCCCAAATCTAAACCTAAAATCTAAACCTAACCCCAAATCTAACCCTAAAATCTAAACCTAACCCCAAATCTAAACCCCAAATCTAAACCTAACCCCAAATCTAAACCCAAAATCTAAACCTAAAATCTAAACCTAACCCCAAATCTAAACCTAAAATCTAAACCTAACCCCAAATCTGAACCTAAAATCTAAACCTAACCCGAAATCTGAACCTAAAATCTAAACCTAACCCCAAATCTAAACCTAAAATCTAAACCTAACCCCAAATCTAAACCTAACCCCAAATCTAAACCCCAAATCTAAACCTAAAATCTAAACCTAACCCCAAATGTAAACCCAAGCCCAAATCTCAACCTAAAATCTAAACCTAACCCCAAATCTAAACCTAAAATCTAAACTTAACCCCAAATCTAAACCTAACTCCAAATCTAAACCTCAAATCTAAACCTAACTCCAAATCTAAACCTAACCCCAAATCTAAACCTAACCCCAAATCTAAACCTAAAATCTAAACCTAACCCCAAATCTAAACCTAACATCTAAACCTAACCCCAAATCTAAACCTAACCCCAAATCTAAACCTAAAATCTAAACCTAACCCCAAGTCTAAACCTAACCCCAAATCTAAACCTAAAATCTAAACCTAACCCCAAATCCAAAACTAAAATCTAAACCTAACCCCAAATCTAAACCTAACCCCAAATCTAAACCTAAAATCTAAACCTAACCCCAAATCTAAACCTAAAATCTAAACCTAACCCCAAATCTAAACCTAACCCCCAAACTAAACCTAAAATCTAAACCTAACCCCAAATCTACACCTAACCCCATATCTAAACCTAAAATCTAAACCTAACCCCAAATCTAAACCTAAAATCTAAACCTAACCCCAAATCTAAACCTAACTCCAAATCTAAACCTCAAATCTAAACCTAACTCCAAATCTAAACCTAACCCCAAATCTAAACCTAACCCCAAATCTAAACCTAAAATCTAAACCTAACCCCAAATCTAAACCTAACATCTAAACCTAACCCCAAATCTAAACCTAACCCCAAATCTAAACCTAAAATCTAAACCTAACCCCAAATCTAAACCTAAAATCTAAACCTAACCCCAAATCTAAACCTAACCCCAAATCTAAACCTAAAATCTAAACCTAACCCCAAATCCAAAACTAAAATCTAAACCTAACCCCAAATCTAAACCTAACCCCAAATCTAAACCTAAAATCTAAACCTAACCCCAAATCTAAACCTAAAACCTAAACCTAACCCCAAATCTAAACCTAACCCCAAATCTAAACCTAAAATCTAAACCTAACCCCAAATCTGAACCTAAAATCTAAACCTAACCCCAAATCTAAACCTAAAATCTAAACCTAACCCCAAATCTAAACCTAACCCCAAATCTAAACCTAAAATCTAAACCTAACCCCAAATCTAAACCCCAAATCTAAACCTAACCCCAAAACTAAAACCCAAATCTTAACCTAAAATCTAAACCTAACCCCAAATCTAAACCTAAAATCTAAACCTAACCCCAAATCTAAACCTAAAATCTAAACCTAACCCCAAATCTAAACCTAACCCCAAATCTAAACCTAACATCTAAACCTAACCCCAAATCTAAACCTAACATCTAAACCTAACCCCAAATCTAAACCTAACCCCAAATCTAAACCTAAAATCTAAACCTAACCCCAAGTCTAAACCTAACCCCAAATCTAAACCTAAAATCTAAACCTAACCCCAAATCTAAACCTAACATCTAAACCTAACCCCAAATCTAAACCTAAAATCTAAACCTAACCCCAAATCTAAACCTAACCCCAAATCTAAACCTAAAATCTAAACCTAACCCCAAATCTAAACCTAAAATCTAAACCTAACCCCAAATCTAAACCTAACCCCAAATCTAAACCTAAAATCTAAACCTAACCCCAAATCTAAACCTAAAATCTAAACCTAACCCCAAATCTAAACCTAACCCCAAATCTAAACCTAAAATCTAAACCTAACCCCAAATCTAAACCTAAAATCTAAACCTAACCCCAAATCTAAACCTAACCCCAAATCTAAACCTAAAATCTAAACCTAACCCCAAATCTAAACCTAACCCCAAATCTAAACCTAAAATCTAAACCTAACCCCAAATCTAAACCTAAAATCTAAACCTAACCCCAAATATAAACCTAAAATCTAAACCTAACCCCAAATCTAAACCTAACCCCAAATCTAATCCTAAAATCTAAACCTAACCCCAAATCTAAACCTAAAATCTAAACCTAACCCCAAGTCTAAACCTAACCCCAAATCTAAACCTAAAATCTAAACCTAACCCCAAATCCAAACCTAAAATCTAAACCTAACCCCAAATCTAAACCTAACCCCAAATCTAAACCTAAAATCTAAACCTAACCCCAAATCTAAACCTAAAATCTAAACCTAACCCCAAATCTAAACCTAACCCCTAAACTAAACCTAAAATCTAAACCTAACCCCAAATCTACACCTAACCCCATATCTAAACCTAAAATCTAAACCTAACCCCAAATCTAAACCTAAAATCTAAACCTAACCCCAAATCTAAACCTTACCCCAAATATAAACCTAAAATCTAAACCTAACCCCAAATCTAAACCTAAAATCTAAACCTAACCCCAAATCTAAACCTAAAATCTAAACCTAACCCCAAATCTAAACCTAAAATCTAAACCTAACCCCAAATCTAAACCTAAAATCTAAACCTAACCCCAAATCTAAACCTAACCCCAAATCTAAACCTTAAATCTAAACCTAACCCCAAATCTAAACCTAAAATCTAAACCTAACCCCAAATCTAAACCTAACCCCAAATCTAAACCTAAAATCTAAACCTAACCCCAAATCTAAACCTAAAATCTAAACCTAACCCCAAATCTAAACCTAAAATCTAAACCTAACACCAAATCTAAACCTAACCCCAAATCTAAACCTAAAATCTAAACCTAACCCCAAATCTAAACCTAAAATCTAAACCTAACCCCAAATCTAAACCTAAAATCTAAACCTAACCCCAAATCTAAACCTAAAATCTAAACCTAACCCCAAATCTAAACCTAACCCCAAATCTAAACCTAAAATCTAAACCTAACCCCAAATCTAAACCTAAAATCTAAACCTAACCCCAAATCTAAACCTAACCCCAAATCTAAACCTAAATTCTAAACCTAACCCCAAATCCAAAACTAAAATCTAAACCTAACCCCAAATCTAAACCTAACCCCAAATCTAAACCTAAAATCTAAACCTAACCCCAAATCTAAACCTAAAATCTAAACCTAACCCCAAATCTAAACCTAACCCCCAAACTAAACCTAAAATCTAAACCTAACCCCAAATCTACACCTAACCCCATATCTAAACCTAAAATCTAAACCTAACCCCAAATCTAAACCTAAAATCTAAACCTAACCCCAAATCTAAACCTTACCCCAAATATAAACCTAAAATGTAAACCTAACCCCAAATCTAAACCTAAAATCTAAACCTAACCCCAAATCTAAACCTAAAATCTAAACCTAACCCCAAATCTAAACCTAAAATCTAAACCTAACCCCAAATCTAAACCTAAAATCTAAACCTAACCCCAAGTCTAAACCTAACCCCAAATCTAAACCTAACCCCAAATCTAAACCTAAAATCTAAACCTAACCCCAAATCTAAACCTAAAATCTAAACCTAAAATCTAAACCTAACCCCAAATCTAAACCTAACCCCAAATCTAAACCTAAAATCTAAACCTAACCCCAAATCTAAACCTAAAATCTAAACCTAACCCCAAATCTAAACCTAAAATCTAAACCTAACCCCAAGTCTAAACCTAACCCCAAATCTAAACCTAACCCCAAATCTAAACCTAAAATCTAAACCTAACCCCAAATCTAAACCTAAAATCTAAACCTAAAATCTAAACCTAACCCCAAATCTACACCTAACCCCATATCTAAACCTAAAATCTAAACCTAACCCCAAATCTAAACCTAAAATCTAAACCTAACCCCAAATCTAAACCTTACCCCAAATATAAACCTAAAATCTAAACCTAACCCCAAATCTAAACCTAACCCCAAATCTAAAACTAAAATCTAAACCTAACCCCAAATCTAAACCTTACCCCAAATATAAACCTAAAATCTAAACCTAACCCCAAATCTAAACCTAAAATCTAAACCTAACCCCAAATCTAAACCTAAAATCTAAACCTAACCCCAAATCTAAACCTAAAATCTAAACCTAACCCCAAATCTAAACCTAACCCCAAATCTAAACCTAAAATCTAAACCTAACCCCAAATCTAAACCTAAAATCTAAACCTAACCCCAAATCTAAACCTAAAATCTAAACCTAACACCAAATCTAAACCTAACCCCAAATCTAAACCTAAAATCTAAACCTAACCCCAAATCTAAACCTAAAATCTAAACCTAACCCCAAATCTAAACCTAACCCCAAATCTAAACCTAAAATCTAAACCTAACCCCAAATCTAAACCTAAAATCTAAACCTAACCCCAAATCTAAACCTAACCCCAAATCTAAACCTAAAATCTAAACCTAACCCCAAATATAACCCTAAAATCTAAACCTAACCCCAAATCTAAACCCCAAATCTAAACCCCGAATCTAAACCTAACCCCAAATCTAAACCCCAAATCTAAACCTAAAATCTAAACCTAACCCCAAATCTAAACCTAAAATCTAAACCTAACCCCAAATCTGAACCTAAAATCTAAACCTAACCCGAAATCTGAACCTAAAATCTAAACCTAACCCCAAATCTAAACCTAACCCCTAATCTAAACCTAAAATCTAAACCTAACCCCAAATCTAAACCTAAAATCTAAACCTAACCCCAAATCTAAACCTAAAATCTAAACCTAACCCCAAATCTAAACCTAAAATCTAAACCTAACCCCAAATCTAAACCTAACCCCAAATCTAAACCTAAAATCTAAACCTAACCCCAAATCTAAACCCCAAATCTAACCCTAAAATCTAAACCTAACCCCAAATGTAAACCTAACCCCAATTCTTAACCTAAAATCTAAACCTAACCCCAAATCTAAACCTAAAATCTAAACTTAACCCCAAATCTAAACCTAACTCCAAATCTAAACCTCAAATCTAAACCTAACTCCAAATCTAAACCTAACCCCAAATCTAAACCTAACCCCAAATCTAAACCTAAAATCTAAACCTAACCCCAAATCTAAACCTAACATCTAAACCTAACCCCAAATCTAAACCTAACCCCAAATCTAAACCTAAAATCTAAACCTAACCCCAAATCTAAACCTAAAATCTAAACCTAACCCCAAGTCTAAACCTAACCCCAAATCTAAACCTAAAATCTAAACCTAACCCCAAATCCAAAACTAAAATCTAAACCTAACCCCAAATCTAAACCTAACCCCAAATCTAAACCTAAAATCTAAACCTAACCCCAAATCTAAACCTAACCCCAAATCTAAACCTAAAATCTAAACCTAACCCCAAATCTGAACCTAAAATCTAAACCTAACCCCAAATCTAAACCTAAAATCTAAACCTAACCCCAAATCTAAACCTAACCCCAAATCTAAACCTAAAATCTAAACCTAACCCCAAATCTAAACCCCAAATCTAAACCTAACCCCAAAACTAAAACCCAAATCTTAACCTAAAATCTAAACCTAACCCCAAATCTAAACCTAAAATCTAAACCTAACCCCAAATCTAAACCTAAAATCTAAACCTAACCCCAAATCTAAACCTAACCCCTAATCTAAACCTAAAATCTAAACCTAAGCCCAAATCTAAACCTAAAATCTAAACCTAACCCCAAATCTAAACCTAAAATCTAAACCTAACCCCAAATCTAAACCTAACCCCAAATCTAAACCTAAAATCTAAACCTAACCCCAAATCTAAACCTTAAATCTAAACGTAAAATCTAAACCTAACCCCAAATTTAAACCTAAAATCTAAACCTAAGCCCAAATCTAAACCTAAAATCTAAACATAACCCCAAATCTAAACCTAACCCCAAATCTAAACCTAAAATCTAAACCTAACCCCAAATCTAAACCTAAAATCTAAACCTAACCCCAAATCTAAACCTAACCCCAAATCTAAACCTAAAATCTAAACCTAACCCCAAATCTAAACCTAAAATCTAAACCTAACCCCAAATCTAAACCTAAGCCCAAATCTAAACCTAAAATCTAAACCTAACCCCAAATCTAAACCTAACCCCAAATCTAAACCTAAAATCTAAACCTAACCCCAAATCTAAACCTAAAATCTAAACCTAACCCCAAATCTAAACCTAAAATCTAAACCTAACCCCAAATCTAAACCTAACCCCAAATCTAAACCTAAAATCTAAACCTAACCCCAAATCTAAACCTAAGCCCAAATCTAAACCTAAAATCTAAACCTAACCCCAAATCTAAACCTAACCCCAAATCTAAACCTAAAATCTAAACCTAACCCCAAATCTAAACCTAAAATCTAAACCTAACCCCAAATCTAAACCCCAAATCTAAACCTAACCCCAAATCTAAAACCCAAATCTTAACCTAAAATCTAAACCTAACCCCAAATCTAAACCTAAAATCTAAACCTAACCCCAAATCTAAACCTAAGCCCAAATCTAAACCTAAAATCTAAACCTAACCCCAAATCTAAACCTAAAATCTAAACCTAACCCCAAATCTAAACCTAACCCCAAATCTAAACCTAAAATCTAAACCTAACCCCAAATCTAAACCTTAAATCTAAACGTAAAATCTAAACCTAACCCCAAATTTAAACCTAAAATCTAAACCTAACCCCAAATCTAAACCTAAAATCTAAACCTAACCCCAAATCTAAACCTAACCCCAAATCTAAACCTAAAATCTAAACCTAACCCCAAATCTAAACCTAAAATCTAAACCTAACCCCAAATCTAAACCTAACCCCAAATCTGAACCTAAAATCTAAACCTAACCCCAAATCTAAACCTAAAATCTAAACCTAACCCCAAATCTAAACCTAACCCCAAATCTAAACCTAAAATCTAAACCTAACCCCAAATCTAAACCCCAAATCTAAACCTAACCCCAAAACTAAAACCCAAATCTTAACCTAAAATCTAAACCTAACCCCAAATCTAAACCTAAAATCTAAACCTAACCCCAAATCTAAACCTAACCCCATATCTAAACCTAAAATCTAAACCAAAAATCTAAACCTAACCCCAAATCTAAACCTAAAATCTAAACCTAACCCCAAATCTAAACCTAACCCCAAATCTAAACCTAAAATCTAAACCTAACCCCAAATCTAAACCTAAAATCTAAACCTAAACCCAAGTCTAAACCTAACTCCAAATCTAAACCTAAAATATAAACCTAACCCCAAATCTAAACCTAACCCCAAATCTAAACCTAAAATCTAAACCTAACCCCAAATCTAAACCTAAAATCTAAACCTAACCCCAAATCTAAGCCTAAAATCTAAACCTAATCCCAAATCTAAACCTTAAATCTAAACCTAAAATCTAAACCTAACCCCAAATTTAAACCTAAAATCTAAACCTAACCCCAAATCTAAACCTAAAATCTAAACCAAAAATCTAAACCTAACCCCAAATCTAAACCTAAAATCTAAACCTAACCCTAAATCTAAACCTAAAATCTAAACCTAACCCCAAGTCTAAACCTAACTCCAAATCTAAACCTAAAATATAAACCTAACCCCAAATCTAAACCTAACCCCAAATCTAAACCTAAAATCTAAACCTAACCCCAAATCTAACCCTAAAATCTAAACCTAACCCCAAATCTAAGCCTAAAATCTAAACCTAATCCCAAATCTAAACCTTAAATCTAAACCTAAAATCTAAACCTAACCCCAAATTTAAACCTAAAATCTAAACCTAACCCCAAATCTAAACCTAAAATCTAAACCTAACCCCAAATCTAAACCTAAAATCTAAACCTAACCCCAAATCTAAACCTAACCCCTAATCTAAACCTAAAATCTAAACCTAAGCCCAAATCTAAACCTAAAATCTAAACCTAACCCCAAATCTAAACCTAAAATCTAAACCTAACCCCAAATCTAAACCTAACCCCAAATCTAAACCTAAAATCTAAACCTAACCCCAAATCTAAACCTTAAATCTAAACGTAAAATCTAAACCTAACCCCAAATTTAAACCTAAAATCTAAACCTAACCCCAAATCTAAACCTAAAATCTAAACCTAACCCCAAATCTAAACCTAACCCCAAATCTAAACCTAAAATCTAAACCTAACCCCAAATCTAAACCTAAAATCTAAACCTAACCCCAAATCTAAACCTAACCCAAATCTGAACCTAAAATCTAAACCTAACCCCAAATCTAAACCTAAAATCTAAACCTAACCCCAAATCTAAACCTAACCCCAAATCTAAACCTAAAATCTAAACCTAACCCCAAATCTAAACCCCAAATCTAAACCTAACCCCAAAACTAAAACCCAAATCTTAACCTAAAATCTAAACCTAACCCCAAATCTAAACCTAAAATCTAAACCTAACCCCAAATCTAAACCTAACCCCATATCTAAACCTAAAATCTAAACCAAAAATCTAAACCTAACCCCAAATCTAAACCTAAAATCTAAACCTAACCCCAAATCTAAACCTAACCCCAAATCTAAACCTAAAATCTAAACCTAACCCCAAATCTAAACCTAAAATCTAAACCTAAACCCAAGTCTAAACCTAACTCCAAATCTAAACCTAAAATATAAACCTAACCCCAAATCTAAACCTAACCCCAAATCTAAACCTAAAATCTAAACCTAACCCCAAATCTAAACCTAAAATCTAAACCTAACCCCAAATCTAAGCCTAAAATCTAAACCTAATCCCAAATCTAAACCTTAAATCTAAACCTAAAATCTAAACCTAACCCCAAATTTAAACCTAAAATCTAAACCTAACCCCAAATCTAAACCTAAAATCTAAACCTAACCCCAAATCTAAACCTAAAATCTAAACCTAACCCCAAATCTAAACCTAACCCCTAATCTAAACCTAAAATCTAAACCTAAGCCCAAATCTAAACCTAAAATCTAAACCTAACCCCAAATCTAAACCTAAAATCTAAACCTAACCCCAAATCTAAACCTAACCCCAAATCTAAACCTAAAATCTAAACCTAACCCCAAATCTAAACCTTAAATCTAAACGTAAAATCTAAACCTAACCCCAAATTTAAACCTAAAATCTAAACCTAAGCCCAAATCTAAACCTAAAATCTAAACCTAACCCCAAATCTAAACCTAACCCCAAATCTAAACCTAAAATCTAAACCTAACCCCAAATCTAAACCTAAAATCTAAACCTAACCCCAAATCTAAACCTAACCCCAAATCTAAACCTAAAATCTAAACCTAACCCCAAATCTAAACCTAAAATCTAAACCTAACCCCAAATCTAAACCTAAGCCCAAATCTAAACCTAAAATCTAAACCTAACCCCAAATCTAAACCTAACCCCAAATCTAAACCTAAAATCTAAACCTAACCCCAAATCTAAACCTAAAATCTAAACCTAACCCCAAATCTAAACCTAACCCCAAATCTAAACCTAAAATCTAAACCTAACCCCAAATCTAAACCTAAAATCTAAACCTAACCCCAAATCTAAACCCCAAATCTAAACCTAACCCCAAATCTAAAACCCAAATCTTAACCTAAAATCTAAACCTAACCCCAAATCTAAACCTAAAATCTAAACCTAACCCCAAATCTAAACCTAACCCCAAATCTAAACCTAAAATCTAAACCAAAAATCTAAACCTAACCCCAAATTTAAACCTAAAATCTAAACCTAACCCCAAATCCAAACCTAAAATCTAAACCTAACCCCAAATCTAAACCTAAAATCTAAACCTAAACCCAAGTCTAAACCTAACCCCAAATCTAAACCTAAAATCTAAACCTAACCCCAAATCCAAACCTAAAATCTAAACCTAACCCCAAATCTAAACCTAACCCCAAATCTAAACCTAAAATCTAAACCTAACCCCAAATCTAAATCTAAAATCTAAACCTAACCCCAAATCTAAACCTAACCCCTAATCTAAACCTAAAATCTAAACCTAACCCCAAATCTAAACCTAAAATCTAAACCTAACCCCAAATCTAAACCTAACCCCAAATCCAAACCTAAAATCTAAACCTAACCCCAAATCTAAACCTAACCCCTAAACTAAACCTAAAATCTAAACCTAACCCCAAATCTACACCTAAAATCTAAACCTAACCCCAAATTTAAACCTAACACCAAATCTAAACCTAAAATCTAAACCTAACCCCAAATCTAAACCTTACCCCAAATCTAAACCTAAAATCTAAACCTAACCCCAAATCTAAACCTAAAATCTAAACCTAACCCCAAATCTAAACCTAAAATCTAAAACTTACCCCAAATCTAAACCTAAAATCTAAACCTAACCCCAAATCTAAACCTAAAATCTAAACCTAACCCCAAATCTAAACCTAAAATCTAAACCTAACCCCAAATCTAAACCTAAAATCTAAACCTAACCCCAAATCTAAACCTAAAATCTAAACCTAACACCAAATCTAAACCTAACCCCAAATCTAAACCTAAAATCTAAACCTAACCCCAAATCTAAACCTAAAATCTAAACCTAACCCCAAATCTAAACCTAAAATCTAAACCTAACCCCAAATCTAAACCTAACCCCTAATCTAAACCTAAAATCTAAACCTAAGCCCAAATCTAAACCTAAAATCTAAACCTAACCCCAAATCTAAACCTAACCCCTAATGTAAACCTAAAATCTAAACCTAACCCCAAATCTAAACCTAAAATCTAAACCTAACCTAAAATCTAAACCTAACCCCAAATCTAAACCTAAAATCTAAACCTAACCCCAAATCTAAACCTTAAATCTAAACCTAAAATCTAAACCTAACCCCAAATTTAAACGTAAAATCTAAACCTAACCCCAAATCTAAACCTAACCCCTAATCTAAACCTAAAATCTAAACCTAAGCCCAAATCTAAACCTAAAATCTAAACCTAACCCCAAATCTAAACCTAACCCCTAATCTAAACCTAAAATCTAAACCTAACCCCAAATCTAAACCTAAAATCTAAACCTAACCCCAAATCTAAACCTAAAATCTAAACCTAACCCCAAATCTAAACCTAAAATCTAAACCTAACCCCAAATCTAAACCTAACCCCTAATCTAAACCTAAAATCTAAACCTAACCCCAAATCTAAACCTTACCCCAAATATAAACCTAAAATCTAAACCTAACCCCAAATCTAAACCTAAAATCTAAACCTAACCCCAAATCTAAACCTAAAATCTAAACCTAACCCCAAATCTAAACCTAAAATCTAAACCTAACCCCAAATCTAAACCTAACCCCAAATCTAAACCTTAAATCTAAACCTAACAACAAATCTAAACCTAAAATCTAAACCTAACCCCAAATCTAAACCTAACCCCAAATCTAAACCTAAAATCTGAACCTAACCCCAAATCTAAACCTAAAATCTAAACCTAACCCCAAATCTAAACCTAACCCCTAATCTAAACCTAAAATCTAAACCTAACCCCAAATCTAAACCTAAAATCTAAACCTAACCCCAAATCTAAACCCCAAATCTAAACCTAACCCCAAATCTAAAACCCAAATCTTAACCTAAAATCTAAACCTAACCCCAAATCTAAACCTAAAATCTAAACCTAACCCCAAATCTAAACCTAACCCCAAATCTAAACCTAAAATCTAAACCAAAAATCTAAACCTAACCCCAAATTTAAATCTAAAATCTAAACCTAACCCCAAATCCAAACCTAAAATCTAAACCTAACCCCAAATCTAAACCTAAAATCTAAACCTACACCCAAGTCTAAACCTAACCCCAAATCTAAACCTAAAATCTAAACCTAACCCCAAATCCAAACCTAAAATCTAAACCTAACCCCAAATCTAAACCTAACCCCAAATCTAAACCTAAAATCTAAACCTAACCCCAAATCTAAACCTAAAATCTAAACCTAACCCCAAATCTAAACCTAACCCCTAATCTAAACCTAAAATCTAAACCTAACCCCAAATCTAAACCTAAAATCTAAACCTAACCCCAAATCTAAACCTAACCCCAAATCTTAACCTAAAATCTAAACCTAACCCCAATTCTAAACCTAACCCCATATCTAAACCTAAAATCTAAACCTAACCCCAAATCTAAACCTAAAATCTAAACCTAACCCCAAATTTAAACCTAACACCAAATCTAAACCTAAAATCTAAACCTAACCCCAAATCTAAACCTTACCCCAAATCTAAACCTCAAATCTAAACCTAACCCCAAATCTAAACCTAAAATCTAAACCTAACCCCAAATATAAACCTAAAATCTAAACCTAACCCCAAATCTAAACCTAAAATCTAAACCTAACACCAAATCTAAACCTAACCCCAAATCTAAACCTAAAATCTAAACCTAACCCCAAATCTAAACCTAAAATCTAAACCTAACCCCAAATCTAAACCTAAAATCTAAACCTAACCCCAAATCTAAACCTAACCCCTAATCTAAACCTAAAATCTAAACCTAAGCCCAAATCTAAACCTAAAATCTAAACCTAACCTAAAATCTAAACCTAACCCCTAATGTAAACCTAAAATCTAAACCTAACCCCAAATCTAAACCTAAAATCTAAACCTAACCTACAATCTAAACCTAACCCCAAATCTAAACCTAAAATCTAAACCTAACCCCAAATCTAAACCTTAAATCTAAACGTAAAATCTAAACCTAACCCCTAATCTAAACCTAAAATCTAAACCTAAGCCCAAATCTAAACCTAAAATCTAAACCTAACCCCAAATCTAAACCTAACCCCTAATCTAAACCTAAAATCTAAACCTAACCCCAAATCTAAACCTAAAATCTAAACCTAACCCCAAGTCTAAACCTAACCCCAAATCTAAAACTAAATTCTAAACCTAAAATCTAAACCTAACCCCAAATCTAAACCTAAAATCTAAACCTAACCCCAAATCTAAACCTTACCCCAAATATAAACCTAAAATCTAAACCTAACCCCAAATCCAAACCTAAAATCTAAACCTAACCCCAAATCTAAACCTAAAATCTAAACCTAACCCCAAATCTAAACCTAACCCCAAATCTAAACCTAAAATCTAAACCTAACCCCAAATCTAAACCTAACATCTAAACCTAAAATCTAAACCTAACCCCAAATTTAAACCTAAAATCTAAACCTAACCCCAAATCTAAACCTAAAATCTAAACCTAACCCCAAATCTAAACCTAACCCCAAATCTAAACCTAAAATCTAAACCTAACCCCAAATCTAAACCTAACCCCAAATCTAAACCTAAAATCTAAACCTAACCCCAAATCTAAACCTAAAATCTAAACCTAACCCCAAATCTAAACCTAAAATCTAAACCTAACCCCAAGTCTAAACCTAACCCCAAATCTAAACCTAAAATCTAAACCTAACCCCAAATCCAAACCTAAAATCTAAACATAACCCCAAATCTAAACCTAACCCCTAATCTAAACCTAAAATCTAAACCTAACCCCAAATCTAAACCTAAAATCTAAACCTAACCCCAAATCTAAACCTAACCCCAAATCTAAACCTAAAATCTAAACCTAACCCCAAATCTAAACCTAACCCCATATCTAAACCTAAAATCTAAACCTAACCCCAAATCTAAACCTAAAATCTAAACCTAACCCCAAATTTAAACCTAACACCAAATCTAAACCTAAAATCTAAACCTAACCCCAAATCTAAACCTTACCCCAAATCTAAACCTAAAATCTAAACCTAACCCCAAATCTAAACCTAAAATCTAAACCTAACCCCAAATCTAAACCTAAAATCTAAACCTAACCCCAAATCTAAACCTAAAATCTAAACCTAACCCCAAATCTAAACCTAAAATCTAAACCTAACACCAAATCTAAACCTAACCCCAAATCTAAACCTAAAATCTAAACCTAACCCCAAATCTAAACCTAAAATCTAAACCTAACCCCAAATCTAAACCTAAAATCTAAACCTAACCCCAAATCTAAACCTAACCCCTAATCTAAACCTAAAATCTAAACCTAAGCCCAAACCTAACCCCAAATCTAAACCTAACCCCAAATCTAAACCTAACCCCTAATGTAAACCTAAAATCTAAACCTAACCCCAAATCTAAACCTAAAATCTAAACCTAACCTAAAATCTAAACCTAACCCCAAATCTAAACCTAAAATCTAAACCTAACCCCAAATCTAAACCTTAAATCTAAACGTAAAATCTAAACCTAACCCCTAATCTAAACCTAAAATCTAAACCTAAGACCAAATCTAAACCTTAAATCTAAACGTAAAATCTAAACCTAACCCCTAATCTAAACCTAAAATCTAAACCTAAGCCCAAATCTAAACCTAAAATCTAGACCTAACCCCAAATCTAAACCTAAGCCCTAATCTAAACCTAAAATCTAAACCTAACCCCAAATCTAAACCTAAAATCTAAACCTAACCCCAAATCTAAACCTAACCCCAAATCTAAAACTAAATTCTAAACCTAAAATCTAAACCTAACCCCAAATCTAAACCTTACCCCAAATATAAACCTAAAATCTAAACCTAACCCCAAATCCAAACCTAAAATCTAAACCTAACCCCAAATCTAAACCTAAAATCTAAACCTAACCCCAAATCTAAACCTAACCCCAAATCTAAACCTAAAATCTAAACCTAACCCCAAATCTAAACCTTAAATCTAAACCTAAAATCTAAACCTAACCCCAAATTTAAACCTAAAATCTAAACCTAACCCCAAATCTAAACCTAAAATCTAAACCTAACCCCAAATCTAAACCTAACCCCAAATCTAAACCTAAAATCTAAACCTAACCCCAAATCTAAACCTAACCCCAAATCTAAACCTAAAATCTAAACCTAACCCCAAATCTAAACCTAAAATCTAAACCTAACCCCAAATCTAAACCTAAAATCTAAACCTAACCCCAAGTCTAAACCTAACCCCAAATCTAAACCTAAAATCTAAACCTAACCCCAAATCCAAACCTAAAATCTAAACATAACCCCAAATCTAAACCTAACCCCAAATCTAAACCTAAAATCTAAACCTAACCCCAAATCTAAACCTAAAATCTAAACCTAACCCCAAATCTAAACCTAACCCCTAATCTAAACCTAAAATCTAAACCTAACCCCAAATCTAAACCTTACCCCAAATATAAACCTAAAATCTAAACCTAACCCCAAATCTAAACCTAAAATCTAAACCTAACCCCAAATCTAAACCTAAAATCTAAACCTAACCCCAAATCTAAACCTAACCCCAAATCTAAACCTTAAATCTAAACCTAACCCCAAATCTAAACCTAAAATCTAAACCTAACCCCAAATCTAAACCTAACCCCAAATCTAAACCTAAAATCTAAACCTAACCCCAAATCTAAACCTAAAATCTAAACCTAACCCCAAATCTAAACCTAACCCCATATCTAAACCTAAAATCTAAACCTAACCCCAAGTCTAAACCTAACCCCAAATCTAAAACTAAAATCTAAACCTAAAATCTAAGCCTAACCCCAAATCTAAACCTAAAATCTAAACCTAACCCCAAGTCTAAACCTAACCCCAAATCTAAACCTAAAATCTAAACCTAACCCCAAATCTAAACCTAACCCCAAATCTAAACCTAAAATCTAAACCTAACCCCAAATCTAAACCTAAAATCTAAACCTAACCCCAAATCTAAACCTAAAATCTAAACCTAACCCTAAATCTAAACCTAAAATCTAAACCTAACCCCAAATCTAAACCTAACCCCAAATCTAAACCTAAAATCTAAACCTAACCCCAAATCTAAACCTAAAATCTAAACCTAACCCCAAATCTAAACCTTACCCCAAATATAAACCTAAAATCTAAACCTAACCCCAAATCTAAACCTAACCCCAAATCTAAAACTAAAATCTAAACCTAACCCCAAATCTAAACCTTACCCCAAATATAAACCTAAAATCTAAACCTAACCCCAAATCTAAACCTAAAATCTAAACCTAACCCCAAATCTAAACCTAAAATCTAAACCTAACCCCAAATCTAAACCTAAAATCTAAACCTAACCCCAAATCTAAACCTAACCCCAAATCTAAACCTAAAATCTAAACCTAACCCCAAATCTAAACCTAAAATCTAAACCTAACCCCAAATCTAAACCTAAAATCTAAACCTAACACCAAATCTAAACCTAACCCCAAATCTAAACCTAAAATCTAAACCTAACCCCAAATCTAAACCTAAAATCTAAACCTAACCCCAAATCTAAACCTAACCCCAAATCTAAACCTAAAATCTAAACCTAACCCCAAATCTAAACCTAAAATCTAAACCTAACCCCAAATCTAAAACTAACCCCAAATCTAAACCTAAAATCTAAACCTAACCCCAAATATAACCCTAAAATCTAAACCTAACCCCAAATCTAAACCCCAAATCTAAACCCCGAATCTAAACCTAACCCCAAATCTAAACCCAAAATCTAAACCTAAAATCTAAACCTAACCCCAAATCTAAACCTAAAATCTAAACCTAACCCCAAATCTGAACCTAAAATCTAAACCTAACCCGAAATCTGAACCTAAAATCTAAACCTAACCCCAAATCTAAACCTAACCCCTAATCTAAACCTAAAATCTAAACCTAACCCCAAATCTAAACCTAAAATCTAAACCTAACCCCAAATCTAAACCTAAAATCTAAACCTAACCCCAAATCTAAACCTAAAATCTAAACCTAACCCCAAATCTAAACCTAACCCCAAATCTAAACCTAAAATCTAAACCTAACCCCAAATCTAAACCCCAAATCTAACCCTAAAATCTAAACCTAACCCCAAATGTAAACCTAACCCCAATTCTTAACCTAAAATCTAAACCTAACCCCAAATCTAAACCTAAAATCTAAACTTAACCCCAAATCTAAACCTAACTCCAAATCTAAACCTCAAATCTAAACCTAACTCCAAATCTAAACCTAACCCCAAATCTAAACCTAACCCCAAATCTAAACCTAAAATCTAAACCTAACCCCAAATCTAAACCTAACATCTAAACCTAACCCCAAATCTAAACCTAACCCCAAATCTAAACCTAAAATCTAAACCTAACCCCAAATCTAAACCTAAAATCTAAACCTAACCCCAAGTCTAAACCTAACCCCAAATCTAAACCTAAAATCTAAACCTAACCCCAAATCCAAAACTAAAATCTAAACCTAACCCCAAATCTAAACCTAACCCCAAATCTAAACCTAAAATCTAAACCTAACCCCAAATCTAAACCTAAAACCTAAACCTAACCCCAAATCTAAACCTAACCCCAAATCTAAACCTAAAATCTAAACCTAACCCCAAATCTGAACCTAAAATCTAAACCTAACCCCAAATCTAAACCTAAAATCTAAACCTAACCCCAAATCTAAACCTAACCCCAAATCTAAACCTAAAATCTAAACCTAACCCCAAATCTAAACCCCAAATCTAAACCTAACCCCAAAACTAAAACCCAAATCTTAACCTAAAATCTAAACCTAACCCCAAATCTAAACCTAAAATCTAAACCTAACCCCAAATCTAAACCTAAAATCTAAACCTAACCCCAAATCTAAACCTAACCCCTAATCTAAACCTAAAATCTAAACCTAAGCCCAAATCTAAACCTAAAATCTAAACCTAACCCCAAATCTAAACCTAAAATCTAAACCTAACCCCAAATCTAAACCTAACCCCAAATCTAAACCTAAAATCTAAACCTAACCCCAAATCTAAACCTTAAATCTAAACGTAAAATCTAAACCTAACCCCAAATTTAAACCTAAAATCTAAACCTAAGCCCAAATCTAAACCTAAAATCTAAACCTAACCCCAAATCTAAACCTAACCCCAAATCTAAACCTAAAATCTAAACCTAACCCCAAATCTAAACCTAAAATCTAAACCTAACCCCAAATCTAAACCTAACCCCAAATCTAAACCTAAAATCTAAACCTAACCCCAAATCTAAACCTAAAATCTAAACCTAACCCCAAATCTAAACCTAAGCCCAAATCTAAACCTAAAATCTAAACCTAACCCCAAATCTAAACCTAACCCCAAATCTAAACCTAAAATCTAAACCTAACCCCAAATCTAAACCTAAAATCTAAACCTAACCCCAAATCTAAACCTAAAATCTAAACCTAAACCCAAATCTAAACCTAACCCCAAATCTAAACCTAAAATCTAAACCTAACCCCAAATCTAAACCTAAGCCCAAATCTAAACCTAAAATCTAAACCTAACCCCAAATCTAAACCTAACCCCAAATCTAAACCTAAAATCTAAACCTAACCCCAAATCTAAACCTAAAATCTAAACCTAACCCCAAATCTAAACCCCAAATCTAAACCTAACCCCAAATCTAAAACCCAAATCTTAACCTAAAATCTAAACCTAACCCCAAATCTAAACCTAAAATCTAAACCTAACCCCAAATCTAAACCTAAGCCCAAATCTAAACCTAAAATCTAAACCTAACCCCAAATCTAAACCTAAAATCTAAACCTAACCCCAAATCTAAACCTAACCCCAAATCTAAACCTAAAATCTAAACCTAACCCCAAATCTAAACCTTAAATCTAAACGTAAAATCTAAACCTAACCCCAAATTTAAACCTAAAATCTAAACCTAACCCCAAATCTAAACCTAAAATCTAAACCTAACCCCAAATCTAAACCTAAAATCTAAACCTAACCCCAAATCTAAACCTAACCCCAAATCTGAACCTAAAATCTAAACCTAACCCCAAATCTAAACCTAAAATCTAAACCTAACCCCAAATCTAAACCTAACCCCAAATCTAAACCTAAAATCTAAACCTAACCCCAAATCTAAACCCCAAATCTAAACCTAACCCCAAAACTAAAACCCAAATCTTAACCTAAAATCTAAACCTAACCCCAAATCTAAACCTAAAATCTAAACCTAACCCCAAATCTAAACCTAACCCCATATCTAAACCTAAAATCTAAACCAAAAATCTAAACCTAACCCCAAATCTAAACCTAAAATCTAAACCTAACCCCAAATCTAAACCTAACCCCAAATCTAAACCTAAAATCTAAACCTAACCCCAAATCTAAACCTAAAATCTAAACCTAAACCCAAGTCTAAACCTAACTCCAAATCTAAACCTAAAATATAAACCTAACCCCAAATCTAAACCTAACCCCAAATCTAAACCTAAAATCTAAACCTAACCCCAAATCTAAACCTAAAATCTAAACCTAACCCCAAATCTAAGCCTAAAATCTAAACCTAATCCCAAATCTAAACCTTAAATCTAAACCTAAAATCTAAACCTAACCCCAAATTTAAACCTAAAATCTAAACCTAACCCCAAATCTAAACCTAAAATCTAAACCAAAAATCTAAACCTAACCCCAAATCTAAACCTAAAATCTAAACCTAACCCTAAATCTAAACCTAAAATCTAAACCTAACCCCAAGTCTAAACCTAACTCCAAATCTAAACCTAAAATCTAAACCTAACCCCAAATCTAAACCTAACCCCAAATCTAAACCTAAAATCTAAACCTAACCCCAAATCTAACCCTAAAATCTAAACCTAACCCCAAATCTAAGCCTAAAATCTAAACCTAATCCCAAATCTAAACCTTAAATCTAAACCTAAAATCTAAACCTAACCCCAAATTTAAACCTAAAATCTAAACCTAACCCCAAATCTAAACCTAAAATCTAAACCTAACCCCAAATCTAAACCTAAAATCTAAACCTAACCCCAAATCTAAACCTAACCCCTAATCTAAACCTAAAATCTAAACCTAAGCCCAAATCTAAACCTAAAATCTAAACCTAACCCCAAATCTAAACCTAAAATCTAAACCTAACCCCAAATCTAAACCTAACCCCAAATCTAAACCTAAAATCTAAACCTAACCCCAAATCTAAACCTTAAATCTAAACGTAAAATCTAAACCTAACCCCAAATTTAAACCTAAAATCTAAACCTAACCCCAAATCTAAACCTAAAATCTAAACCTAACCCCAAATCTAAACCTAACCCCAAATCTAAACCTAAAATCTAAACCTAACCCCAAATCTAAACCTAAAATCTAAACCTAACCCCAAATCTAAACCTAACCCAAATCTGAACCTAAAATCTAAACCTAACCCCAAATCTAAACCTAAAATCTAAACCTAACCCCAAATCTAAACCTAACCCCAAATCTAAACCTAAAATCTAAACCTAACCCCAAATCTAAACCCCAAATCTAAACCTAACCCCAAAACTAAAACCCAAATCTTAACCTAAAATCTAAACCTAACCCCAAATCTAAACCTAAAATCTAAACCTAACCCCAAATCTAAACCTAACCCCATATCTAAACCTAAAATCTAAACCAAAAATCTAAACCTAACCCCAAATCTAAACCTAAAATCTAAACCTAACCCCAAATCTAAACCTAACCCCAAATCTAAACCTAAAATCTAAACCTAACCCCAAATCTAAACCTAAAATCTAAACCTAAACCCAAGTCTAAACCTAACTCCAAATCTAAACCTAAAATATAAACCTAACCCCAAATCTAAACCTAACCCCAAATCTAAACCTAAAATCTAAACCTAACCCCAAATCTAAACCTAAAATCTAAACCTAACCCCAAATCTAAGCCTAAAATCTAAACCTAATCCCAAATCTAAACCTTAAATCTAAACCTAAAATCTAAACCTAACCCCAAATTTAAACCTAAAATCTAAACCTAACCCCAAATCTAAACCTAAAATCTAAACCTAACCCCAAATCTAAACCTAAAATCTAAACCTAACCCCAAATCTAAACCTAACCCCTAATCTAAACCTAAAATCTAAACCTAAGCCCAAATCTAAACCTAAAATCTAAACCTAACCCCAAATCTAAACCTAAAATCTAAACCTAACCCCAAATCTAAACCTAACCCCAAATCTAAACCTAAAATCTAAACCTAACCCCAAATCTAAACCTTAAATCTAAACGTAAAATCTAAACCTAACCCCAAATTTAAACCTAAAATCTAAACCTAAGCCCAAATCTAAACCTAAAATCTAAACCTAACCCCAAATCTAAACCTAACCCCAAATCTAAACCTAAAATCTAAACCTAACCCCAAATCTAAACCTAAAATCTAAACCTAACCCCAAATCTAAACCTAACCCCAAATCTAAACCTAAAATCTAAACCTAACCCCAAATCTAAACCTAAAATCTAAACCTAACCCCAAATCTAAACCTAAGCCCAAATCTAAACCTAAAATCTAAACCTAACCCCAAATCTAAACCTAACCCCAAATCTAAACCTAAAATCTAAACCTAACCCCAAATCTAAACCTAAAATCTAAACCTAACCCCAAATCTAAACCTAACCCCAAATCTAAACCTAAAATCTAAACCTAACCCCAAATCTAAACCTAAAATCTAAACCTAACCCCAAATCTAAACCCCAAATCTAAACCTAACCCCAAATCTAAAACCCAAATCTTAACCTAAAATCTAAACCTAACCCCAAATCTAAACCTAAAATCTAAACCTAACCCCAAATCTAAACCTAACCCCAAATCTAAACCTAAAATCTAAACCAAAAATCTAAACCTAACCCCAAATTTAAACCTAAAATCTAAACCTAACCCCAAATCCAAACCTAAAATCTAAACCTAACCCCAAATCTAAACCTAAAATCTAAACCTAAACCCAAGTCTAAACCTAACCCCAAATCTAAACCTAAAATCTAAACCTAACCCCAAATCCAAACCTAAAATCTAAACCTAACCCCAAATCTAAACCTAACCCCAAATCTAAACCTAAAATCTAAACCTAACCCCAAATCTAAACCTAAAATGTAAACCTAACCCCAAATCTAAACCTAACCCCTAATCTAAACCTAAAATCTAAACCTAACCCCAAATCTAAACCTAAAATCTAAACCTAACCCCAAATCTAAACCTAACCCCAAATCCAAACCTAAAATCTAAACCTAACCCCAAATCTAAACCTAACCCCTAAACTAAACCTAAAATCTAAACCTAACCCCAAATCTACACCTAAAATCTAAACCTAACCCCAAATTTAAACCTAACACCAAATCTAAACCTAAAATCTAAACCCAAATCTAAACCTTACCCCAAATCTAAACCTAAAATCTAAACCTAACCCCAAATCTAAACCTAAAATCTAAACCTAACCCCAAATCTAAACCTAAAATCTAAACCTAACCCCAAATCTAAACCTAAAATCTAAACCTAACCCCAAATCTAAACCTAAAATCTAAACCTAACACCAAATCTAAACCTCACCCCTAATCTAAACCTAAAATCTAAACCTAAGCCCAAATCTAAACCTAAAATCTAAACCTAACCCCAAATCTAAACCTAACCCCTAATGTAAACCTAAAATCTAAACCTAACCCCAAATCTAAACCTACAATCTAAACCTAACCTAAAATCTAAACCTAACCGCAAATCTAAACCTAAAATCTAAACCGAACCCCAAATCTAAACCTTAAATCTAAACCTAAAATCTAAACCTAACCCCAGATTTAAACCTAAAATCTAAACCTAACCCCAAATCTAAACCTATAATCTAAACCTAATCCCAAATCTAAACCTAAAATCTAAACCTAACCCCAAATTTAAACCTAAAATCTAAACCTAACCGCAAATCTAAACCTAAAATCTAAACCAAACCCCAAATCTAAACCTTAAATCTAAACCTAAAATCTAAACCTAACCCCAAATCTAAACCTAACCCCTAATCTAAACCTAAAATCTAAACCTAACCCCAAATCTAAACCTAAAATCTAAACCTAACCCCAAGTCTAAACCTAACCCCAAATCTAAACCTAAAATCTAAACCTAACCCCAAATCTAAAACTAAAATCTAAACCTAACCCCAAATCTAAACCTAACCCCAAATCTAAACCTAAAATCTAAACCTAACCCCAAATCTAAACCTTACCCCAAATATAAACCTAAAATCTAAACCTAACCCCAAATCTAAACCTAAAATCTAAACCTAACCCCAAATCTAAACCTAAAATCTAAACCTAACCCCAAATCTAAACCTAACCCCAAATCTAAACCTAAAATCTAAACCTAACCCCAAATCTAAACCTAACCCCAAGTCTAAACCTAACCCCAAATCTAAACCTAAAATCTAAACCTAACCCCAAATCTAAACCTTAAATCTAAACCTAAAATCTAAACCTAACCCCAAATCTAAAACCCAAATCTTAACCTAAAATCTAAACCTAACCCCAAATCTAAACCTAAAATCTAAACCTAACACCAAATCTAAACCTAACCCCAAATCTAAACCTTAAATCTAAACCTAAAATCTAAACCTAACCCCAAATTTAAACCTAAAATCTAAACCTAACCCCAAATCTAAACCTAAAATCTAAACCTAACCCCAAACCTAAACCTAACCCCAAATCTAAACCTAAAATCTAAACCTAACCCCAAATCTAATCCTAATCCCAAATCTAAACCTAAAATCTAAACCTAACCCCAAATCTAAACCTAAAATCTAAACCTAACCCCAAATCTAAACCTAAAATCTAAACCTAACCCCAAGTCTAAACCTAACCCCAAATCTAAACCTAAAATATAAACCTAACCCCAAATCCAAACCTAAAATCTAAACATAACCCCAAATCTAAACCTAACCCCAAATCTAAACCTAAAATCTAAACCTAACCCCAAATCTAAACCTAAAATCTAAACCTAACCCCAAATCTAAACCTAACCCCAAATCTAAACCTAAAATCTAAACCTAACCCCAAATCTAAACCTTACCCCAAATATAAACCTAAAATCTAAACCTAACCCCAAATCTAAACCTAAAATCTAAACCTAACCCCAAATCTAAACCTAAAATCTAAACCTAACCCCAAATCTAAACCTAACCCCAAATCTAAACCTTAAATCTAAACCTAACAACAAATCTAAACCTAAAATCTAAACCTAACCCCAAATCTAAACCTAACCCCAAATCTAAACCTAAAATCTAAACCTAACCCCAAATCTAAACCTAAAATCTAAACCTAACCCCAAATCTAAACCTAACCCCATATCTAAACCTAAAATCTAAACCTAACCCCAAGTCTAAACCTAAAATCTAAACCTAACCCCAAATCTAAACCTAACCCCAAATCTAAACCTAAAATCTAAACCTAACCCCAAATCTAAACCTAAAATCTAAACCTAACCCCAAATCTAAACCTAACCCCAAATCTAAACCTAAAATCTAAACCTAACCCCAAATCTAAACCTAACCCCAAATCTAAACCTAAAATCTAAACCTAACCCCAAATCTAAACCTAAAATCTAAACCTAACCCCAAATCTAAACCTAAAATCTAAACCTAACCCCAAATCTAAACCTAACCCCTAATCTAAACCTAAAATCTAAACCTAACCCCAAATCTAAACCTAAAATCTAAACCTAACCCCAAATCTAAACCCCAAATCTAAACCTAACCCCAAATCTAAAACCCAAATCTTAACCTAAAATCTAAACCTAACCCCAAATCTAAACCTAAAATCTAAACCTAACCCCAAATCTAAACCTAACCCCAAATCTAAACCTAAAATCTAAACCTAACCCCAAATCTAAACCTAAAATCTAAACCTAACCCCAAATCTAAACCTAAAATCTAAACCTACACCCAAGTCTAAACCTATCCCCAAATCTAAACCTAAAATCTAAACCTAACCCCAAATCCAAACCTAAAATCTAAACCTAACCCCAAATCTAAACCTAACCCCAAATCTAAACCTAAAATCTAAACCTAACCCCAAATCTAAACCTAAAATCTAAACCTAACCCCAAATCTAAACCTAACCCCTAATCTAAACCTAAAATCTAAACCTAACCCCAAATCTAAACCTAAAATCTAAACCTAACCCCAAATCTAAACCTAACCCCAAATCTAAACCTAAAATCTAAACCTAACCCCAAATCTAAACCTAACCCCATATCTAAACCTAAAATCTAAACCTAACCCCAAATCTAACCCCAAATCTAAACCTAACCCCAAATTTAAACCTAACACCAAATCTAAACCTAAAATCTAAACCTAACCCCAAATCTAAAACTTACCCCAAATCTAAACCTAAAATCTAAACCTAACCCCAAATCTAAACCTAAAATCTAAACCTAACCCCAAATCTAAACCTAAAATCTAAACCTAACCCCAAATCTAAACCTAAAATCTAAACCTAACCCCAAATCTAAACCTAAAATCTAAACCTAACACCAAATCTAAACCTAACCCCAAATCTAAACCTAAAATCTAAACCTAACCCCAAATCTAAACCTAAAATCTAAACCTAACCCCAAATCTAAACCTAAAATCTAAACCTAACCCCAAATCTAAACCTAACCCCTAATCTAAACCTAAAATCTAAACCTAAGCCCAAATCTAAACCTAAAATCTAAACCTAACCCCAAATCTAAACCTAACCCCTAATGTAAACCTAAAATCTAAACCTAACCCCAAATCTAAACCTAAAATCTAAACCTAACCTAAAATCTAAACCTAACCCCAAATCTAAACCTAAAATCTAAACCTAACCCCAAATCTAAACCTTAAATCTAAACCTAAAATCTAAACCTAACCCCAAATTTAAACGTAAAATCTAAACCTAACCCCAAATCTAAACCTAACCCCTAATCTAAACCTAAAATCTAAACCTAAGCCCAAATCTAAACCTAAAATCTAAACCTAACCCCAAATCTAAACCTAACCCCTAATCTAAACCTAAAATCTAAACCTAACCCCAAATCTAAACCTAAAATCTAAACCTAACCCCAAATCTAAACCTAAAATCTAAACCTAACCCCAAATCTAAACCTAAAATCTAAACCTAACCCCAAATCTAAACCTAACCCCTAATCTAAACCTAAAATCTAAACCTAACCCCAAATCTAAACCTTACCCCAAATATAAACCTAAAATCTAAACCTAACCCCAAATCTAAACCTAAAATCTAAACCTAACCCCAAATCTAAACCTAAAATCTAAACCTAACCCCAAATCTAAACCTAAAATCTAAACCTAACCCCAAATCTAAACCTAACCCCAAATCTAAACCTTAAATCTAAACCTAACAACAAATCTAAACCTAAAATCTAAACCTAACCCCAAATCTAAAACTAACCCCAAATCTAAACCTAAAATCTGAACCTAACCCCAAATCTAAACCTAAAATCTAAACCTAACCCCAAATCTAAACCTAACCCCTAATCTAAACCTAAAATCTAAACCTAACCCCAAATCTAAACCTAAAATCTAAACCTAACCCCAAATCTAAACCCCAAATCTAAACCTAACCCCAAATCTAAAACCCAAATCTTAACCTAAAATCTAAACCTAACCCCAAATCTAAACCTAAAATCTAAACCTAACCCCAAATCTAAACCTAACCCCAAATCTAAACCTAAAATCTAAACCAAAAATCTAAACCTAACCCCAAATTTAAATCTAAAATCTAAACCTAACCCCAAATCCAAACCTAAAATCTAAACCTAACCCCAAATCTAAACCTAAAATCTAAACCTACACCCAAGTCTAAACCTAACCCCAAATCTAAACCTAAAATCTAAACCTAACCCCAAATCCAAACCTAAAATCTAAACCTAACCCCAAATCTAAACCTAACCCCAAATCTAAACCTAAAATCTAAACCTAACCCCAAATCTAAACCTAAAATCTAAACCTAACCCCAAATCTAAACCTAACCCCTAATCTAAACCTAAAATCTAAACCTAACCCCAAATCTAAACCTAAAATCTAAACCTAACCCCAAATCTAAACCTAACCCCAAATCTTAACCTAAAATCTAAACCTAACCCCAATTCTAAACCTAACCCCATATCTAAACCTAAAATCTAAACCTAACCCCAAATCTAAACCTAACCCCAAATCTAAACCTAAAATCTAAACCTAACCCCAAATCTAAACCTAAAATCTGAACCTAACCCCAAATCTAAACCTAAAATCTAAACCTAACCCCAAATCTAAACCTAACCCCTAATCTAAACCTAAAATCTAAACCTAACCCCAAATCTAAACCTAAAATCTAAACCTAACCCCAAATCTAAACCCCAAATCTAAACCTAACCCCAAATCTAAAACCCAAATCTTAACCTAAAATCTAAACCTAACCCCAAATCTAAACCTAAAATCTAAACCTAACCCCAAATCTAAACCTAACCCCAAATCTAAACCTAAAATCTAAACCAAAAATCTAAACCTAACCCCAAATTTAAATCTAAAATCTAAACCTAACCCCAAATCCAAACCTAAAATCTAAACCTAACCCCAAATCTAAACCTAAAATCTAAACCTACACCCAAGTCTAAACCTATCCCCAAATCTAAACCTAAAATCTAAACCTAACCCCAAATCCAAACCTAAAATCTAAACCTAACCCCAAATCTAAACCTAACCCCAAATCTAAACCTAAAATCTAAACCTAACCCCAAATCTAAACCTAAAATCTAAACCTAACCCCAAATCTAAACCTAACCCCTAATCTAAACCTAAAATCTAAACCTAACCCCAAATCTAAACCTAAAATCTAAACCTAACCCCAAATCTAAACCTAACCCCAAATCTAAACCTAAAATCTAAACCTAACCCCAAATCTAAACCTAACCCCATATCTAAACCTAAAATCTAAACCTAACCCCAAATCTAACCCCAAATCTAAACCTAACCCCAAATTTAAACCTAACACCAAATCTAAACCTAAAATCTAAACCTAACCCCAAATCTAAAACTTACCCCAAATCTAAACCTAAAATCTAAACCTAACCCCAAATCTAAACCTAAAATCTAAACCTAACCCCAAATCTAAACCTAAAATCTAAACCTAACCCCAAATCTAAACCTAAAATCTAAACCTAACCCCAAATCTAAACCTAAAATCTAAACCTAACACCAAATCTAAACCTAACCCCAAATCTAAACCTAAAATCTAAACCTAACCCCAAATCTAAACCTAAAATCTAAACCTAACCCCAAATCTAAACCTAAAATCTAAACCTAACCCCAAATCTAAACCTAACCCCTAATCTAAACCTAAAATCTAAACCTAAGCCCAAATCTAAACCTAAAATCTAAACCTAACCCCAAATCTAAACCTAACCCCTAATGTAAACCTAAAATCTAAACCTAACCCCAAATCTAAACCTAAAATCTAAACCTAACCTAAAATCTAAACCTAACCCCAAATCTAAACCTAAAATCTAAACCTAACCCCAAATCTAAACCTTAAATCTAAACCTAAAATCTAAACCTAACCCCAAATTTAAACGTAAAATCTAAACCTAACCCCAAATCTAAACCTAACCCCTAATCTAAACCTAAAATCTAAACCTAAGCCCAAATCTAAACCTAAAATCTAAACCTAACCCCAAATCTAAACCTAACCCCTAATCTAAACCTAAAATCTAAACCTAACCCCAAATCTAAACCTAAAATCTAAACCTAACCCCAAATCTAAACCTAAAATCTAAACCTAACCCCAAATCTAAACCTAAAATCTAAACCTAACCCCAAATCTAAACCTAACCCCTAATCTAAACCTAAAATCTAAACCTAACCCCAAATCTAAACCTTACCCCAAATATAAACCTAAAATCTAAACCTAACCCCAAATCTAAACCTAAAATCTAAACCTAACCCCAAATCTAAACCTAAAATCTAAACCTAACCCCAAATCTAAACCTAAAATCTAAACCTAACCCCAAATCTAAACCTAACCCCAAATCTAAACCTTAAATCTAAACCTAACAACAAATCTAAACCTAAAATCTAAACCTAACCCCAAATCTAAACCTAACCCCAAATCTAAACCTAAAATCTGAACCTAACCCCAAATCTAAACCTAAAATCTAAACCTAACCCCAAATCTAAACCTAACCCCTAATCTAAACCTAAAATCTAAACCTAACCCCAAATCTAAACCTAAAATCTAAACCTAACCCCAAATCTAAACCTAACCCCTAATCTAAACCTAAAATCTAAACCTAAGCCCAAATCTAAACCTAAAATCTAAACCTAACCCCAAATCTAAACCTAACCCCAAATCTAAACCTAAAATCTAAACCAAAAATCTAAACCTAACCCCAAATTTAAATCTAAAATCTAAACCTAACCCCAAATCCAAACCTAAAATCTAAACCTAACCCCAAATCTAAACCTAAAATCTAAACCTACACCCAAGTCTAAACCTAACCCCAAATCTAAACCTAAAATCTAAACCTAACCCCAAATCCAAACCTAAAATCTAAACCTAACCCCAAATCTAAACCTAACCCCAAATCTAAACCTAAAATCTAAACCTAACCCCAAATCTAAACCTAAAATCTAAACCTAACCCCAAATCTAAACCTAACCCCTAATCTAAACCTAAAATCTAAACCTAACCCCAAATCTAAACCTAAAATCTAAACCTAACCCCAAATCTAAACCTAACCCCAAATCTTAACCTAAAATCTAAACCTAACCCCAATTCTAAACCTAACCCCATATCTAAACCTAAAATCTAAACCTAACCCCAAATCTAAACCTAAAATCTAAACCTAACCCCAAATTTAAACCTAACACCAAATCTAAACCTAAAATCTAAACCTAACCCCAAATCTAAACCTTACCCCAAATCTAAACCTAAAATCTAAACCTAACCCCAAATCTAAACCTAAAATCTAAACCTAACCCCAAATCTAAACCTAAAATCTAAACCTAACCCCAAATCTAAACCTAAAATCTAAACCTAACACCAAATCTAAACCTAACCCCAAATCTAAACCTAAAATCTAAACCTAACCCCAAATCTAAACCTAAAATCTAAACCTAACCCCAAATCTAAACCTAAAATCTAAACCTAACCCCAAATCTAAACCTAACCCCTAATCTAAACCTAAAATCTAAACCTAAGCCCAAATCTAAACCTAAAATCTAAACCTAACCTAAAATCTAAACCTAACCCCTAATGTAAACCTAAAATCTAAACCTAACCCCAAATCTAAACCTAAAATCTAAACCTAACCTACAATCTAAACCTAACCCCAAATCTAAACCTAAAATCTAAACCTAACCCCAAATCTAAACCTTAAATCTAAACGTAAAATCTAAACCTAACCCCTAATCTAAACCTAAAATCTAAACCTAAGCCCAAATCTAAACCTAAAATCTAAACCTAACCCCAAATCTAAACCTAACCCCTAATCTAAACCTAAAATCTAAACCTAACCCCAAATCTAAACCTAAAATCTAAACCTAACCCCAAGTCTAAACCTAACCCCAAATCTAAAACTAAATTCTAAACCTAAAATCTAAACCTAACCCCAAATCTAAACCTAAAATCTAAACCTAACCCCAAATCTAAACCTTACCCCAAATATAAACCTAAAATCTAAACCTAACCCCAAATCCAAACCTAAAATCTAAACCTAACCCCAAATCTAAACCTAAAATCTAAACCTAACCCCAAATCTAAACCTAACCCCAAATCTAAACCTAAAATCTAAACCTAACCCCAAATCTAAACCTAACATCTAAACCTAAAATCTAAACCTAACCCCAAATTTAAACCTAAAATCTAAACCTAACCCCAAATCTAAACCTAAAATCTAAACCTAACCCCAAATCTAAACCTAACCCCAAATCTAAACCTAAAATCTAAACCTAACCCCAAATCTAAACCTAACCCCAAATCTAAACCTAAAATCTAAACCTAACCCCAAATCTAAACCTAAAATCTAAACCTAACCCCAAATCTAAACCTAAAATCTAAACCTAACCCCAAGTCTAAACCTAACCCCAAATCTAAACCTAAAATCTAAACCTAACCCCAAATCCAAACCTAAAATCTAAACATAACCCCAAATCTAAACCTAACCCCTAATCTAAACCTAAAATCTAAACCTAACCCCAAATCTAAACCTAAAATCTAAACCTAACCCCAAATCTAAACCTAACCCCAAATCTAAACCTAAAATCTAAACCTAACCCCAAATCTAAACCTAACCCCATATCTAAACCTAAAATCTAAACCTAACCCCAAATCTAAACCTAAAATCTAAACCTAACCCCAAATTTAAACCTAACACCAAATCTAAACCTAAAATCTAAACCTAACCCCAAATCTAAACCTTACCCCAAATCTAAACCTAAAATCTAAACCTAACCCCAAATCTAAACCTAAAATCTAAACCTAACCCCAAATCTAAACCTAAAATCTAAACCTAACCCCAAATCTAAACCTAAAATCTAAACCTAACCCCAAATCTAAACCTAAAATCTAAACCTAACACCAAATCTAAACCTAACCCCAAATCTAAACCTAAAATCTAAACCTAACCCCAAATCTAAACCTAAAATCTAAACCTAACCCCAAATCTAAACCTAAAATCTAAACCTAACCCCAAATCTAAACCTAACCCCTAATCTAAACCTAAAATCTAAACCTAAGCCCAAACCTAACCCCAAATCTAAACCTAACCCCAAATCTAAACCTAACCCCTAATGTAAACCTAAAATCTAAACCTAACCCCAAATCTAAACCTAAAATCTAAACCTAACCTAAAATCTAAACCTAACCCCAAATCTAAACCTAAAATCTAAACCTAACCCCAAATCTAAACCTTAAATCTAAACGTAAAATCTAAACCTAACCCCTAATCTAAACCTAAAATCTAAACCTAAGACCAAATCTAAACCTTAAATCTAAACGTAAAATCTAAACCTAACCCCTAATCTAAACCTAAAATCTAAACCTAAGCCCAAATCTAAACCTAAAATCTAGACCTAACCCCAAATCTAAACCTAACCCCTAATCTAAACCTAAAATCTAAACCTAACCCCAAATCTAAACCTAAAATCTAAACCTAACCCCAAGTCTAAACCTAACCCCAAATCTAAAACTAAATTCTAAACCTAAAATCTAAACCTAACCCCAAATCTAAACCTAAAATCTAAACCTAACCCCAAATCTAAACCTTACCCCAAATATAAACCTAAAATCTAAACCTAACCCCAAATCCAAACCTAAAATCTAAACCTAACCCCAAATCTAAACCTAAAATCTAAACCTAACCCCAAATCTAAACCTAACCCCAAATCTAAACCTAAAATCTAAACCTAACCCCAAATCTAAACCTTAAATCTAAACCTAAAATCTAAACCTAACCCCAAATTTAAACCTAAAATCTAAACCTAACCCCAAATCTAAACCTAAAATCTAAACCTAACCCCAAATCTAAACCTAACCCCAAATCTAAACCTAAAATCTAAACCTAACCCCAAATCTAAACCTAACCCCAAATCTAAACCTAAAATCTAAACCTAACCCCAAATCTAAACCTAAAATCTAAACCTAACCCCAAATCTAAACCTAAAATCTAAACCTAACCCCAAGTCTAAACCTAACCCCAAATCTAAACCTAAAATCTAAACCTAACCCCAAATCCAAACCTAAAATCTAAACATAACCCCAAATCTAAACCTAACCCCAAATCTAAACCTAAAATCTAAACCTAACCCCAAATCTAAACCTAAAATCTAAACCTAACCCCAAATCTAAACCTAACCCCTAATCTAAACCTAAAATCTAAACCTAACCCCAAATCTAAACCTTACCCCAAATATAAACCTAAAATCTAAACCTAACCCCAAATCTAAACCTAAAATCTAAACCTAACCCCAAATCTAAACCTAAAATCTAAACCTAACCCCAAATCTAAACCTAACCCCAAATCTAAACCTTAAATCTAAACCTAACCCCAAATCTAAACCTAAAATCTAAACCTAACCCCAAATCTAAACCTAACCCCAAATCTAAACCTAAAATCTAAACCTAACCCCAAATCTAAACCTAAAATCTAAACCTAACCCCAAATCTAAACCTAACCCCATATCTAAACCTAAAATCTAAACCTAACCCCAAGTCTAAACCTAACCCCAAATCTAAAACTAAAATCTAAACCTAAAATCTAAGCCTAACCCCAAATCTAAACCTAAAATCTAAACCTAACCCCAAGTCTAAACCTAACCCCAAATCTAAACCTAAAATCTAAACCTAACCCCAAATCTAAACCTAACCCCAAATCTAAACCTAAAATCTAAACCTAACCCCAAATCTAAACCTAAAATCTAAACCTAACCCCAAATCTAAACCTAAAATCTAAACCTAACCCTAAATCTAAACCTAAAATCTAAACCTAACCCCAAATCTAAACCTAACCCCAAATCTAAACCTAAAATCTAAACCTAACCCCAAATCTAAACCTAAAATCTAAACCTAACCCCAAATCTAAACCTAACCCCAAATCTAAACCTAAAATCTAAACCTAACCCCAAATCTAAACCTAACCCCAAACCTAACCCCAAATCTAAACCTAACCCCAAATCTAAACCTAACCCCAAATCTAAACCTAAAATCTAAACCTAACCCCAAATCTAAACCTAACCCCAAATCTAAACCTAAAATCTAAACCTAACCCCAAATCTAAACCTAACCCCAAATCTAAACCTAAAATCTAAACCTAACCCCAAATCTAAACCTAAAATCTAAACCTAACCCCAAATCTAAACCTAACCCCAAATATAAACCTAAAATCTAAACCTAACCCCAAATCTAAACCTAACCCCAAATCTAAACCTAAAATCTAAACCTAACCCCAAATCTAAACCTAAAATCTAAACCTAACCCCAAATCTAAACCTAAAATCTAAACCTAACCCCAAGTCTAAACCTAACCCCAAATCTAAACCTAAAATCTAAACCTAACCCCAAATCCAAACCTAAAATCTAAACCTAACCCCAAATCTAAACCTAACCCCAAATCTAAACCTAAAATCTAAACCTAACCCCAAATCTAAACCTAAAATCTAAACCTAACCCCAAATCTAAACCTAACCCCTAAACTAAACCTAAAATCTAAACCTAACCCCAAATCGAAACCTAAAATCTAAACCTAACACCAAATCTAAACCTAACCCCAAATCTAAACCTAAAATCTAAACCTAACCCCAAATCTAAACCTTACCCCAAATATAAACCTAAAATCTAAACCTAACCCCAAATCTAAACCTAAAATCTAAACCTAACCCCAAATCTAAACCTAAAATCTAAACCTAACCCCAAATCTAAACCTAAAATCTAAACCTAACCCCAAATCTAAACCTAACCCCAAATCTAAACCTAAAATCTAAACCTAACCCCAAATCTAAACCTAAAATCTAAACCTAACCCCAAATCTAAACCTAAAATCTAAACCTAACCCCAAGTCTAAACCTAACCCCAAATCTAAACCTAAAATATAAACCTAACCCCAAATCCAAACCTAAAATCTAAACATAACCCCAAATCTAAACCTAACCCCAAATCTAAACCTAAAATCTAAACCTAACCCCAAATCTAAACCTAAAATCTAAACCTAACCCCAAATCTAAACCTAACCCCTAATCTAAACCTAAAATCTAAACCTAACCCCAAATCTAAACCTTACCCCAAATATAAACCTAAAATCTAAACCTAACCCCAAATCTAAACCTAAAATCTAAACCTAACCCCAAATCTAAACCTAAAATCTAAACCTAACCCCAAATCTAAACCTAAAATCTAAACCTAACCCCAAATCTAAACCTAACCCCAAATCTAAACCTTAAATCTAAACCTAACCCCAAATCTAAACCTAAAATCTAAACCTAACCCCAAATCTAAACCTAACCCCAAATCTAAACCTAAAATCTAAACCTAACCCCAAATCTAAACCTAAAATCTAAACCTAACCCCAAATCTAAACCTAACCCCATATCTAAACCTAAAATCTAAACCTAACCCCAAGTCTAAACATAAAATCTAAACCTAACCCCAAATCTAAACCTAACCCCAAATCTAAACCTAAAATCTAAACCTAACCCCAAATCTAAACCTAAAATCTAAACCTAACCCCAAATCTAAACCTAACCCCAAATCTAAACCTAAAATCTAAACCTAACCCCAAATCTAAACCTAACCCCAAATCTAAACCTAAAATCTAAACCTAACCCCAAATCTAAACCTAAAATCTAAACCTAACCCCAAATCTAAACCTAAAATCTAAACCTAACCCCAAATCTAAACCTAAAATCTAAACCTAACCCCAAATCTAAACCCCAAATCTAAACCTAACCCCAAATCTAAAACCCAAATCTTAACCTAAAATCTAAACCTAACCCCAAATCTAAACCTAAAATCTAAACCTAACCCCAAATCTAAACCTAACCCCAAATCTAAACCTAAAATCTAAACCAAAAATCTAAACCTAACCCCAAATTTAAATCTAAAATCTAAACCTAACCCCAAATCCAAACCTAAAATCTAAACCTAACCCCAAATCTAAACCTAAAATCTAAACCTACACCCAAGTCTAAACCTAACCCCAAATCTAAACCTAAAATCTAAACCTAACCCCAAATCCAAACCTAAAATCTAAACCTAACCCCAAATCTAAACCTAACCCCAAATCTAAACCTAAAATCTAAACCTAACCCCAAATCCAAACCTAAAATCTAAACCTAACCCCAAATCTAAACCTAAAATCTAAACCTAAAATCTAAACCTAACCCCAAATCTAAACCTAAAATCTAAACCTAACCCCAAATCTAAACCTAACCCCAAATCTAAACCTAAAATCTAAACCTAACCCCAAATCTAAACCTAACCCCATATCTAAACCTAAAATCTAAACCTAACCCCAAATCTAAACCTAAAATCTAAACCTAACCCCAAATTTAAACCTAACACCAAATCTAAACCTAAAATCTAAACCTAACCCCAAATCTAAACCTTACCCCAAATCTAAACCTAAAATCTAAACCTAACCCCAAATCTAAACCTAAAATCTAAACCTAACCCCAAATCTAAACCTAAAATCTAAACCTAACCCCAAATCTAAACCTAAAATCTAAACCTAACCCCAAATCTAAACCTAACCCCTAATCTAAACCTAAAATCTAAACCTAACCCCAAATCTAAACCTAAAATCTAAACCTAACCCCAAATCTAAACCTAACCCCAAATCTTAACCTAAAATCTAAACCTAACCCCAATTCTAAACCTAACCCCATATCTAAACCTAAAATCTAAACCTAACCCCAAATCTAAACCTAAAATCTAAACCTAACCCCAAATTTAAACCTAACACCAAATCTAAACCTAAAATCTAAACCTAACCCCAAATCTAAACCTTACCCCAAATCTAAACCTAAAATCTAAACCTAACCCCAAATCTAAACCTAAAATCTAAACCTAACCCCAAATCTAAACCTAAAATCTAAACCTAACCCCAAATCTAAACCTAAAATCTAAACCTAACACCAAATCTAAACCTAACCCCAAATCTAAACCTAAAATCTAAACCTAACCCCAAATCTAAACCTAAAATCTAAACCTAACCCCAAATCTAAACCTAAAATCTAAACCTAACCCCAAATCTAAACCTAACCCCTAATCTAAACCTAAAATCTAAACCTAACCCCAAATCTAAACCTAAAATCTAAACCTAACCCCAAATCTAAACCTAAAATCTAAACCTAACCCCAAATCTAAACCTAACCCCAAATCTAAACCTTAAATCTAAACCTAACCCCAAATCTAAACCTAAAATCTAAACCTAACCCCAAATCTAAACCTAACCCCAAATCTAAACCTAAAATCTAAACCTAACCCCAAATCTAAACCTAAAATCTAAACCTAACCCCAAATCTAAACCTAACCCCATATCTAAACCTAAAATCTAAACCTAACCCCAAGTCTAAACCTAACCCCAAATCTAAAACTAAAATCTAAACCTAAAATCTAAGCCTAACCCCAAATCTAAACCTAAAATCTAAACCTAACCCCAAGTCTAAACCTAACCCCAAATCTAAACCTAAAATCTAAACCTAACCCCAAATCTAAACCTAACCCCAAATCTAAACCTAAAATCTAAACCTAACCCCAAATCTAAACCTAAAATCTAAACCTAACCCCAAATCTAAACCTAAAATCTAAACCTAACCCTAAATCTAAACCTAAAATCTAAACCTAACCCCAAATCTAAACCTAACCCCAAATCTAAACCTAAAATCTAAACCTAACCCCAAATCTAAACCTAAAATCTAAACCTAACCCCAAATCTAAACCTAACCCCAAATCTAAACCTAAAATCTAAACCTAACCCCAAATCTAAACCTAACCCCAAACCTAACCCCAAATCTAAACCTAACCCCAAATCTAAACCTAACCCCAAATCTAAACCTAAAATCTAAACCTAACCCCAAATCTAAACCTAACCCCAAATCTAAACCTAAAATCTAAACCTAACCCCAAATCTAAACCTAACCCCAAATCTAAACCTAAAATCTAAACCTAACCCCAAATCTAAACCTAAAATCTAAACCTAACCCCAAATCTAAACCTAACCCCAAATATAAACCTAAAATCTAAACCTAACCCCAAATCTAAACCTAACCCCAAATCTAAACCTAAAATCTAAACCTAACCCCAAATCTAAACCTAAAATCTAAACCTAACCCCAAATCTAAACCTAAAATCTAAACCTAACCCCAAGTCTAAACCTAACCCCAAATCTAAACCTAAAATCTAAACCTAACCCCAAATCCAAACCTAAAATCTAAACCTAACCCCAAATCTAAACCTAACCCCAAATCTAAACCTAAAATCTAAACCTAACCCCAAATCTAAACCTAAAATCTAAACCTAACCCCAAATCTAAACCTAACCCCTAAACTAAACCTAAAATCTAAACCTAACCCCAAATCTAAACCTAAAATCTAAACCTAACACCAAATCTAAACCTAACCCCAAATCTAAACCTAAAATCTAAACCTAACCCCAAATCTAAACCTTACCCCAAATATAAACCTAAAATCTAAACCTAACCCCAAATCTAAACCTAAAATCTAAACCTAACCCCAAATCTAAACCTAAAATCTAAACCTAACCCCAAATCTAAACCTAAAATCTAAACCTAACCCCAAATCTAAACCTAAAATCTAAACCTAACCCCAAATCTAAACCTAAAATCTAAACCTAACCCCAAATCTAAACCTAACCCCTAATCTAAACCTAAAATCTAAACCTAACCCCAAATCTAAACCTAAAATCTAAACCTAACCCCAAGTCTAAACCTAACCCCAAATCTAAACCTAAAATCTAAACCTAACCCCAAATCTAAACCTAAAATCTAAACCTAACCCCAAATCTAAACCTAACCCCAAATCTAAACCTAAAATCTAAACCTAACCCCAAATCTAAACCTAAAATCTAAACCTAACCCCAAATCTAAACCTAAAATCTAAACCTAACCCCAAATCTAAACCTTAAATCTAAACCTAAAATCTAAACCTAACCCCAAATTTAAACCTAAAATCTAAACCTAACCCCAAATCTAAACCTAAAATCTAAACCTAACCCCAAACCTAAACCTAACCCCAAATCTAAACCTAAAATCTAAACCTAACCCCAAATCTAAACCTAATCCCAAATCTAAACCTAAAATCTAAACCTAACCCCAAATCTAAACCTAAAATCTAAACCTAACCCCAAATCTAAACCTAAAATCTAAACCTAACCCCAAGTCTAAACCTAACCCCAAATCTAAACCTAAAATATAAACCTAACCCCAAATCCAAACCTAAAATCTAAACATAACCCCAAATCTAAACCTAACCCCAAATCTAAACCTAAAATCTAAACCTAACCCCAAATCTAAACCTAAAATCTAAACCTAACCCCAAATCTAAACCTAACCCCTAATCTAAACCTAAAATCTAAACCTAACCCCAAATCTAAACCTTACCCCAAATATAAACCTAAAATCTAAACCTAACCCCAAATCTAAACCTAAAATCTAAACCTAACCCCAAATCTAAACCTAAAATCTAAACCTAACCCCAAATCTAAACCTAAAATCTAAACCTAACCCCAAATCTAAACCTAACCCCAAATCTAAACCTTAAATCTAAACCTAACCCCAAATCTAAACCTAAAATCTAAACCTAACCCCAAATCTAAACCTAACCCCAAATCTAAACCTAAAATCTAAACCTAACCCCAAATCTAAACCTAAAATCTAAACCTAACCCCAAATCTAAACCTAACCCCATATCTAAACCTAAAATCTAAACCTAACCCCAAGTCTAAACATAAAATCTAAACCTAACCCCAAATCTAAACCTAACCCCAAATCTAAACCTAAAATCTAAACCTAACCCCAAATCTAAACCTAAAATCTAAACCTAACCCCAAATCTAAACCTAACCCCAAATCTAAACCTAAAATCTAAACCTAACCCCAAATCTAAACCTAACCCCAAATCTAAACCTAAAATCTAAACCTAACCCCAAATCTAAACCTAAAATCTAAACCTAACCCCAAATCTAAACCTAAAATCTAAACCTAACCCCAAATCTAAACCTAAAATCTAAACCTAACCCCAAATCTAAACCCCAAATCTAAACCTAACCCCAAATCTAAAACCCAAATCTTAACCTAAAATCTAAACCTAACCCCAAATCTAAACCTAAAATCTAAACCTAACCCCAAATCTAAACCTAACCCCAAATCTAAACCTAAAATCTAAACCAAAAATCTAAACCTAACCCCAAATTTAAATCTAAAATCTAAACCTAACCCCAAATCCAAACCTAAAATCTAAACCTAACCCCAAATCTAAACCTAAAATCTAAACCTACACCCAAGTCTAAACCTAACCCCAAATCTAAACCTAAAATCTAAACCTAACCCCAAATCCAAACCTAAAATCTAAACCTAACCCCAAATCTAAACCTAACCCCAAATCTAAACCTAAAATCTAAACCTAACCCCAAATCCAAACCTAAAATCTAAACCTAACCCCAAATCTAAACCTAACCCCTAATCTAAACCTAAAATCTAAACCTAACCCCAAATCTAAACCTAAAATCTAAACCTAACCCCAAATCTAAACCTAACCCCAAATCTAAACCTAAAATCTAAACCTAACCCCAAATCTAAACCTAACCCCATATCTAAACCTAAAATCTAAACCTAACCCCAAATCTAAACCTAAAATCTAAACCTAACCCCAAATTTAAACCTAACACCAAATCTAAACCTAAAATCTAAACCTAACCCCAAATCTAAACCTTACCCCAAATCTAAACCTAAAATCTAAACCTAACCCCAAATCTAAACCTAAAATCTAAACCTAACCCCAAATCTAAACCTAAAATCTAAACCTAACCCCAAATCTAAACCTAAAATCTAAACCTAACCCCAAATCTAAACCTAAAATCTAAACCTAACACCAAATCTAAACCTAACCCCAAATCTAAACCTAAAATCTAAACCTAACCCCAAATCTAAACCTAAAATCTAAACCTAACCCCAAATCTAAACCTAACCCCTAATCTAAACCTAAAATCTAAACCTAAGCCCAAATCTAAACCTAAAATCTAAACCTAACCCCAAATCTAAACCTAACCCCTAATGTAAACCTAAAATCTAAACCTAACCCCAAATCTAAACCTAAAATCTAAACCTAACCTAAAATCTAAACCTAACCCCAAATCTAAACCTAAAATCTAAACCTAACCCCAAATCTAAACCTTAAATCTAAACCTAAAATCTAAACCTAACCCCAAATTTAAACCTAAAATCTAAACCTAACCCCAAATCTAAACCTAAAATCTAAACCTAATCCCAAATCTAAACCTAAAATCTAAACCTAACCCCAAATTTAAACCTAAAATCTAAACCTAACCCCAAATCTAAACCTAACCCCTAATCTAAACCTAAAATCTAAACCTAACCCCAAATCTAAACCTAAAATCTAAACCTAACCCCAAATCTAAACCTAAAATCTAAACCTAACCCCAAGTCTAAACCTAACCCCAAATCTAAAACTAAATTCTAAACCTAAAATCTAAACCTAACCCCAAATCTAAACCTAAAATCTAAACCTAACCCCAAATCTAAACCTTACCCCAAATATAAACCTAAAATCTAAACCTAACCCCAAATCTAAACCTAAAATCTAAACCTAACCCCAAATCTAAACCTAAAATCTAAACCTAACCCCAAATCTAAACCTAACCCCAAATCTAAACCTAAAATCTAAACCTAACCCCAAATCTAAACCTTAAATCTAAACCTAAAATCTAAACCTAACCCCAAATTTAAACCTAAAATCTAAACCTAACCCCAAATCTAAACCTAAAATCTAAACCTAACCCCAAATCTAAACCTAACCCCAAATCTAAACCTAAAATCTAAACCTAACCCCAAATCTAAACCTAACCCCAAATCTAAACCTAAAATCTAAACCTAACCCCAAATCTAAACCTAAAATCTAAACCTAACCCCAAATCTAAACCTAAAATCTAAACCTAACCCCAAGTCTAAACCTAACCCCAAATCTAAACCTAAAATCTAAACCTAACCCCAAATCCAAACCTAAAATCTAAACATAACCCCAAATCTAAACCTAACCCCAAATCTAAACCTAAAATCTAAACCTAACCCCAAATCTAAACCTAAAATCTAAACCTAACCCCAAATCTAAACCTAACCCCTAATCTAAACCTAAAATCTAAACCTAACCCCAAATCTAAACCTTACCCCAAATATAAACCTAAAATCTAAACCTAACCCCAAATCTAAACCTAAAATCTAAACCTAACCCCAAATCTAAACCTAAAATCTAAAACTAACCCCAAATCTAAACCTAACCCCAAATCTAAACCTTAAATCTAAACCTAACCCCAAATCTAAACCTAAAATCTAAACCTAACCCCAAATCTAAACCTAACCCCAAATCTAAACCTAAAATCTAAACCTAACCCCAAATCTAAACCTAAAATCTAAACCTAACCCCAAATCTAAACCTAACCCCATATCTAAACCTAAAATCTAAACCTAACCCCAAGTCTAAACCTAACCCCAAATCTAAAACTAAAATCTAAACCTAAAATCTAAACCTAACCCCAAATCTAAACCTAAAATCTAAACCTAACCCCAAATCTAAACCTAAAATCTAAACCTAACCCCAAGTCTAAACCTAACCCCAAATCTAAACCTAAAATCTAAACCTAACCCCAAATCCAAACCTAAAATCTAAACATAACCCCAAATCTAAACCTAACCCCAAATCTAAACCTAAAATCTAAACCTAACCCCAAATCTAAACCTAAAATCTAAACCTAACCCCAAATCTAAACCTAACCCCTAATCTAAACCTAAAATCTAAACCTAACCCCAAATCTAAACCTTACCCCAAATATAAACCTAAAATCTAAACCTAACCCCAAATCTAAACCTAAAATCTAAACCTAACCCCAAATCTAAACCTAAAATCTAAAACTAACCCCAAATCTAAACCTAACCCCAAATCTAAACCTTAAATCTAAACCTAACCCCAAATCTAAACCTAACCCCAAATCTAAACCTAAAATCTAAACCTAACCCCAAATCTAAACCTAAAATCTAAACCTAACCCCAAATCTAAACCTAAAATCTAAACCTAACCCCAAATCTAAACCTAAAATCTAAACCTAACACCAAATCTAAACCTAACCCCAAATCTAAACCTAAAATCTAAACCTAACCCCAAATCTAAACCTAAAATCTAAACCTAACACCAAATCTAAACCTAACCCCAAATCTAAACCTAAAATCTAAACCTAACCCCAAATCTAAACCTAAAATCTAAACCTAACCCCAAATCTAAACCTAAAATCTAAACCTAACCCCAAATCTAAACCTAAAATCTAAACCTAACCCCAAGTCTAAACCTAACCCCAAATCTAAAACTAAAATCTAAACCTAAAATCTAAGCCTAACCCCAAATCTAAACCTAAAATCTAAACCTAACCCCAAGTCTAAACCTAACCCCAAATCTAAACCTAAAATCTAATCCTAACCCCAAATCTAAACCTAACCCCAAATCTAAACCTAAAATCTAAACCTAACCCCAAATCTAAACCTAAAATCTAAACCTAACCCCAAATCTAAACCTAAAATCTAAACCTAACCCCAAATCTAAACCTAAAATCTAAACCTAACCCCAAATCTAAACCTAAACCCAAATCTAAACCTAAAATCTAAACCTAACACCAAATCTAAACCTAAAATCTAAACCTAACCCCAAATCTAAACCTAACCCCAAATCTAAACCTAAAATCTAAACCTAACCCCAAATCTAAACCTAAAACCTAACCTAACCCCAAATCTAAACCTAACCCCAAATCTAAACCTAAAATCTAAACCTAACCCCAAATCTAAACCTAAAATCTAAACCTAACCCCAAATCTAAACCTAACCCCAAATCTAAACCTAAAATCTAAACCTAACCCCAAATCTAAACCTAAAATCTAAACCTAACCCCAAATATAAACCTAAAATCTAAACCTAACCCCAAATCTAAACCTAACCCCAAATCTAAACCTAAAATCTAAACCTAACCCCAAATCCAAACCTAAAATCTAAACCTAACCCCAAATCTAAACCTAAAATCTAAACCTAACCCGAAGTCTAAACCTAACCCCAAATCTAAACCTAAAATCTAAACCTAACCCCAAATCCAAACCTAAAATCTAAACCTAACCCCAAATCTAAACCTAACCTCAAATCTAAACCTAAAATCTAAACCTAACCCCAAATCTAAACCTAAAATCTAAACCTAACCCCAAATCTAAACCTAACCCCTAAACTAAACCTAAAATCTAAACCTAAACCCAAATCTACACCTAACCCCATATCTAAACCTAAAATCTAAACCTAACCCCAAATCTAAACCTAAAATCTAAACCTAACCCCAAATCTAAACCTTACCCCAAATATAAACCTAAAATCTAAACCTAACCCCAAATCTAAACCTAAAATCTAAACCTAACCCCAAATCTAAACCTAAAATCTAAACCTAACCCCAAATCTAAACCTAAAATCTAAACCTAACCCCAAATCTAAACCTAAAATCTAAACCTAACCCCAAATCTAAACCTAAAATCTAAACCTAACCCCAAATCTAAACCTAAAATCTAAAACTAACACCAAATCTAAACCTAACCCCAAATCTAAACCTAAAATCTAAACCTAACCCCAAATCTAAACCTAAAATCTAAACCTAACCCCAAATCTAAACCTAAAATCTAAACCTAACCCCAAATCTAAACCTAAAATCTAAACCTAACCCCAAATCTAAACCTAACCCCAAATCTAAACCTAAAATCTAAACCTAACCCCAAATCTAAACCTAAAATCTAAACCTAACCCCAAATCTAAACCTAACCCCAAATCTAAACCTAAAATCTAAACCTAACCCCAAATCTAACCCTAAAATCTAAACCTAACCCCAAATCTAAACCTAAAATCTAAACCTAACCCCAAATCTAAACCCAAAATCTAAACCTAAAATCTAAACCTAACCCCAAATCTAAACCTAAAATCTAAACCTAACCCCAAATCTGAACCTAAAATCTAAACCTAACCCGAAATCTGAACCTAAAATCTAAACCTAACCCCAAATCTAAACCTAAAATCTAAACCTAACCCCAAATCTAAACCTAACCCCAAATCTAAACCCCAAATCTAAACCTAAAATCTAAACCTAACCCCAAATGTAAACCCAAGCCCAAATCTTAACCTAAAATCTAAACCTAACCCCAAATCTAAACCTAAAATCTAAACCTAACCCCAAATCTAAACCTAAAATCTAAACTTAACCCCAAATCTAAACCTAACTCCAAATCTAAACCTCAAATCTAAACCTAACTCCAAATCTAAACCTAACCCCAAATCTAAACCTAACCCCAAATCTAAACCTAAAATCTAAACCTAACCCCAAATCTAAACCTAACATCTAAACCTAACCCCAAATCTAAACCTAACCCCAAATCTAAACCTAAAATCTAAACCTAACCCCAAATCTAAACCTAACCCCAAATCTAAACCTAAAATCTAAACCTAACCCCAAATCCAAACCTAAAATCTAAACCTAACCCCAAATCTAAACCTAACCCCAAATCTAAACCTAAAATCTAAACCTAACCCCAAATCTAAACCTAAAATCTAAACCTAACCCCAAATCTAAACCTAACCCCCAAACTAAACCTAAAATCTAAACCTAACCCCAAATCTACACCTAACCCCATATCTAAACCTAAAATCTAAACCTAACCCCAAATCTAAACCTAAAATCTAAACCTAACCCCAAATCTAAACCTTACCCCAAATCTAAACCTAAAATCTAAACCTAACCCCAAATCTAAACCTAAAATCTAAACCTAACCCCAAATCTAAACCTAAAATCTAAACCTAACCCCAAATCTAAACCTAAAATCTAAACCTAACCCCAAATCTAAACCTAAAATCTAAACCTAACCCCAAATCTAAACCTAACCCCAAATCTAAACCTAAAATCTAAACCTAACCCCAAATCTAAACCTAAAATCTAAACCTAACCCCAAATCTAAACCTAAAATCTAAACCTAACCCCAAGTCTAAACCTAACCCCAAATCTAAACCTAACCCCAAATCTAAACCTAAAATCTAAACCTAACCCCAAATCTAAACCTAAAATCTAAACCTAAAATCTAAACCTAACCCCAAATCTACACCTAACCCCATATCTAAACCTAAAATCTAAACCTAACCCCAAATCTAAACCTAAAATCTGAACCTAACCCCAAATCTAAAACCCAAATCTTAACCTAAAATCTAAACCTAACCCCAAATCTAAACCTAAAATCTAAACCTAACCCCAAATCTAAACCTAAAATCTAAACCTAACCCCAAATCTAAACCTAAAATCTAAACCTAACCCCAAATCTAAACCTAACCCCAAATCTAAACCTAAAATCTAAACCTAACCCCAAATCTAAACCTAAAATCTAAACCTAACCCCAAATCTAAACCTAACCCCAAATCTAAACCTAAAATCTAAACCTAACCCCAAATCTAAACCTAAAATCTAAACCTAACCCCAAATCTAAACCTAAAATCTAAATCTAACCCCAAATCTAAACCTAACCCCAAATCTAAACCTAAAATCTAAACCTAACCCCAAATCTAAACCTTACCCCAAATATAAACCTAAAATCTAAACCTAACCCCAAATCTAAACCTAAAATCTAAACCTAACCCCAAATCTAAACCTAAAATCTAAACCTAACCCCAAGTCTAAACCTAACCCCAAATCTAAACCTAAAATCTAAACCTAACCCCAAATCTAAACCTAAAATCTAAACCTAACCCCAAATCTAAACCTAACCCCAAATCTAAACCTAAAATCTAAACCTAACCCCAAATCTAAACCTTACCCCAAATATAAACCTAAAATCTAAACCTAACCCCAAATCTAAACCTAAAATCTAAACCTAACCCCAAATCTAAACCTAAAATCTAAACCTAACCCCAAATCTAAACCTAAAATCTAAACCTAACCCCAAATCTAAACCTTAAATCTAAACCTAAAATCTAAACCTAACCCCAAATTTAAACCTAAAATCTAAACCTAACCCCAAATCTAAACCTAAAATCTAAACCTAACCCCAAACCTAAACCTAACCCCAAATCTAAACCTAAAATCTAAACCTAACCCCAAATCTAAACCTAATCCCAAATCTAAACCTAAAATCTAAACCTAACCCCAAATCTAAACCTAAAATCTAAACCTAACCCCAAATCTAAACCTAAAATCTAAACCTAACCCCAAGTCTAAACCTAACCCCAAATCTAAACCTAAAATATAAACCTAACCCCAAATCCAAACCTAAAATCTAAACATAACCCCAAATCTAAACCTAACCCCAAATCTAAACCTAAAATCTAAACCTAACCCCAAATCTAAACCTAAAATCTAAACCTAACCCCAAATCTAAACCTAACCCCTAATCTAAACCTAAAATCTAAACCTAACCCCAAATCTAAACCTTACCCCAAATATAAACCTAAAATCTAAACCTAACCCCAAATCTAAACCTAAAATCTAAACCTAACCCCAAATCTAAACCTAAAATCTAAACCTAACCCCAAATCTAAACCTAAAATCTAAACCTAAACCCAAATCTAAACCTAACCCCAAATCTAAACCTTAAATCTAAACCTAACCCCAAATATAAACCTAAAATCTAAACCTAACCCCAAATCTAAACCTAACCCCAAATCTAAACCTAAAATCTAAACCTAACCCCAAATCTAAACCTAAAATCTAAACCTAACCCCAAATCTAAACCTAACCCCATATCTAAACCTAAAATCTAAACCTAACCCCAAGTCTAAACATAAAATCTAAACCTAACCCCAAATCTAAACCTAACCCCAAATCTAAACCTAAAATCTAAACCTAACCCCAAATCTAAACCTAAAATCTAAACCTAACCCCAAATCTAAACCTAACCCCAAATCTAAACCTAAAATCTAAACCTAACCCCAAATCTAAACCTAACCCCAAATCTAAACCTAAAATCTAAACCTAACCCCAAATCTAAACCTAAAATCTAAACCTAACCCCAAATCTAAACCTAAAATCTAAACCTAACCCCAAATCTAAACCTAACCCCAAATCTAAACCTAAAATCTAAACCTAACCCCAAATCTAAACCTAAAATCTAAACCTAACCCCAAATCTAAACCCCAAATCTAAACCTAACCCCAAATCTAAAACCCAAATCTTAACCTAAAATCTAAACCTAACCCCAGATCTAAACCTAAAATCTAAACCTAACCCCAAATCTAAACCTAACCCCAAATCTAAACCTAAAATCTAAACCAAAAATCTAAACCTAACCCCAAATTTAAATCTAAAATCTAAACCTAACCCCAAATCCAAACCTAAAATCTAAACCTAACCCCAAATCTAAACCTAAAATCTAAACCTACACCCAAGTCTAAACCTAACCCCAAATCTAAACCTAAAATCTAAACCTAACCCCAAATCCAAACCTAAAATCTAAACCTAACCCCAAATCTAAACCTAACCCCAAATCTAAACCTAAAATCTAAGCCTAACCCCAAATCCAAACCTAAAATCTAAACCTAACCCCAAATCTAAACCTAACCCCAAATCTAAACCTAAAATCTAAACCTAACCCCAAATCTAAACCTAACCCCATATCTAAACCTAAAATCTAAACCTAACCCCAAATCTAAACCTAAAATCTAAACCTAACCCCAAATTTAAACCTAACACCAAATCTAAACCTAAAATCTAAACCTAACCCCAAATCTAAACCTAACCCCAAATCTAAACCTAAAATCTAAACCTAACCCCAAATCTAAACCTAAAATCTAAACCTAACCCCAAATCTAAACCTAACCCCAAATCTAAACCTTAAATCTAAACCTAAAATCTAAACCTAACCCCAAATTTAAACCTAAAATCTAAACCTAACCCCAAATCTAAACCTAAAATCTAAACCTAACCCCAAACCTAAACCTAACCCCAAATCTAAACCTAAAATCTAAACCTAATCCCAAATCTAAACCTAATCCCAAATCTAAACCTAAAATCTAAACCTAACCCCAAATCTAAACCTAAAATCTAAACCTAACCCCAAATCTAAACCTAAAATCTAAACCTAACCCCAAGTCTAAACCTAACCCCAAATCTAAACCTAAAATATAAACCTAACCCCAAATCCAAACCTAAAATCTAAACATAACCCCAAATCTAAACCTAACCCCAAATCTAAACCTAAAATCTAAACCTAACCCCAAATCTAAACCTAAAATCTAAACCTAACCCCAAATCTAAACCTAACCCCTAATCTAAACCTAAAATCTAAACCTAACCCCAAATCTAAACCTTACCCCAAATATAAACCTAAAATCTAAACCTAACCCCAAATCTAAACCTAAAATCTAAACCTAACCCCAAATCTAAACCTAAAATCTAAACCTAACCCCAAATCTAAACCTAAAATCTAAACCTAAACCCAAATCTAAACCTAACCCCAAATCTAAACCTTAAATCTAAACCTAACCCCAAATCTAAACCTAAAATCTAAACCTAACCCCAAATCTAAACCTAACCCCAAATCTAAACCTAAAATCTAAACCTAACCCCAAATCTAAACCTAAAATCTAAACCTAACCCCAAATCTAAACCTAACCCCATATCTAAACCTAAAATCTAAACCTAACCCCAAGTCTAAACATAAAATCTAAACCTAACCCCAAATCTAAACCTAACCCCAAATCTAAACCTAAAATCTAAACCTAACCCCAAATCTAAACCTAAAATCTAAACCTAACCCCAAATCTAAACCTAACCCCAAATCTAAACCTAAAATCTAAACCTAACCCCAAATCTAAACCTAACCCCAAATCTAAACCTAAAATCTAAACCTAACCCCAAATCTAAACCTAAAATCTAAACCTAACCCCAAATCTAAACCTAAAATCTAAACCTAACCCCAAATCTAAACCTAACCCCAAATCTAAACCTAAAATCTAAACCTAACCCCAAATCTAAACCTAAAATCTAAACCTAACACCAAATCTAAACCCCAAATCTAAACCTAACCCCAAATCTAAAACCCAAATCTTAACCTAAAATCTAAACCTAACCCCAAATCTAAACCTAAAATCTAAACCTAACCCCAAATCTAAACCTAACCCCAAATCTAAACCTAAAATCTAAACCAAAAATCTAAACCTAACCCCAAATTTAAATCTAAAATCTAAACCTAACCCCAAATCCAAACCTAAAATCTAAACCTAACCCCAAATCTAAACCTAAAATCTAAACCTACACCCAAGTCTAAACCTAACCCCAAATCTAAACCTAAAATCTAAACCTAACCCCAAATCCAAACCTAAAATCTAAACCTAACCCCAAATCTAAACCTAACCCCAAATCTAAACCTAAAATCTAAGCCTAACCCCAAATCCAAACCTAAAATCTAAACCTAACCCCAAATCTAAACCTAACCCCTAATCTAAACCTAAAATCTAAACCTAACCCCAAATCTAAACCTAAAATCTAAACCTAACCCCAAATCTAAACCTAACCCCAAATCTAAACCTAAAATCTAAACCTAACCCCAAATCTAAACCTAACCCCATATCTAAACCTAAAATCTAAACCTAACCCCAAATCTAAACCTAAAATCTAAACCTAACCCCAAATTTAAACCTAACACCAAATCTAAACCTAAAATCTAAACCTAACCCCAAATCTAAACCTAACCCCAAATCTAAACCTAAAATCTAAACCTAACCCCAAATCTAAACCTAAAATCTAAACCTAACCCCAAATCTAAACCTAAAATCTAAACCTAACACCAAATCTAAACCTAACCCCAAATCTAAACCTAAAATCTAAACCTAACCCCAAATCTAAACCTAAAATCTAAACCTAACCCCAAATCTAAACCTAACCCCTAATCTAAACCTAAAATCTAAACCTAAGCCCAAATCTAAACCTAAAATCTAAACCTAACCCCAAATCTAAACCTAACCCCTAATGTAAACCTAAAATCTAAACCTAACCCCAAATCTAAACCTAAAATCTAAACCTAACCTAAAATCTAAACCTAACCCCAAATCTAAACCTAAAATCTAAACCTAACCCCAAATCTAAACCTTAAATCTAAACCTAAAATCTAAACCTAACCCCAAATCTAAACCTAAAATCTAAACCTAACCCCAAATCTAAACCTAAAATCTAAACCTAATCCCAAATCTAAACCTAAAATCTAAACCTAACCCCAAATTTAAACCTAAAATCTAAACCTAACCCCAAATCTAAACCTAACCCCTAATCTAAACCTAAAATCTAAACCTAACCCCAAATCTAAACCTAAAATCTAACCTAACCCCAAATCTAAACCTAAAATCTAAACCTAACCCCAAGTCTAAACCTAACCCCAAATCTAAAACTAAATTCTAAACCTAAAATCTAAACCTAACCCCAAATCTAAACCTAAAATCTAAACCTAACCCCAAATCTAAACCTTACCCCAAATATAACCTAAAATCTAAACCTAACCCCAAATCTAAACCTAAAATCTAAACCTAACCCCAAATCTAAACCTAAAATCTAAACCTAACCCAAATCTAAACCTAACCCCAAATCTAAACCTAAAATCTAAACCTAACCCCAAATCTAAACCTTAAATCTAAACCTAAAATCTAAACCTAACCCCAAATTTAAACCTAAAATCTAAACCTAACCCCAAATCTAAACCTAAAATCTAAACCTAACCCCAAATCTAAACCTAACCCCAAATCTAAACCTAAAATCTAAACCTAACCCCAAATCTAAACCTAACCCCAAATCTAAACCTAAAATCTAAACCTAACCCCAAATCTAACCTAAAATCTAAACCTAACCCCAAATCTAAACCTAAAATCTAAACCTAACCCCAAGTCTAAACCTAACCCCAAATCTAAACCTAAAATCTAAACCTAACCCCAAATCCAAACCTAAAATCTAAACATAACCCCAAATCTAAACCTAACCCCAAATCTAAACCTTAAATCTAAACCTAACCCCAAATCTAAACCTAAAATCTAAACCTAACCCCAAATCTAAACCTAACCCCAAATCTAAACCTAAAATCTAAACCTAACCCCAAATCTAAACCTAAAATCTAAACCTAACCCCAAATCTAAACCTAACCCCATATCTAAACCTAAAATCTAAACCTAACCCCAAGTCTAAACCTAACCCCAAATCTAAAACTAAAATCTAAACCTAAAATCTAAGCCTAACCCCAAATCTAAACCTAAAATCTAAACCTAACCCCAAGTCTAAACCTAACCCCAAATCTAAACCTAAAATCTAAACCTAACCCCAAATCTAAACCTAACCCCAAATCTAAACCTAAAATCTAAACCTAACCCCAAATCTAAACCTAAAATCTAAACCTAACCCCAAATCTAAACCTAAAATCTAAACCTAACCCCAAATCTAAACCTAAAATCTAAACCTAACACCAATCTAACCTAACCCCAAATCTAAACCTAAAATCTAAACCTAACCCAAATCTAAACCTAAAATCTAAACCTAACACCAAATCTAAACCTAACCCCAAATCTAAACCTAAATCTAAACCTAACCCCAAATCTAAACCTAAATCTAAACCTAACCCCAAATCTAAACCTAAAATCTAAACCTAACCCCAAATCTAAACCTAAAATCTAAACCTAACCCCAAGTCTAAACCTAACCCCAAATCTAAAACTAAAATCTAAACCTAAAATCTAAGCCTAACCCCAAATCTAAACCTAAAATCTAAACCTAACCCCAAGTCTAAACCTAACCCCAAATCTAAACCTAAAATCTAAACCTAACCCCCAAATCTAAACCTAACCCAAATCTAAACCTAAAATCTAAACCTAACCCCAAATCTAAACCTAAAATCTAAACCTAACCCCAAATCTAAACCTAAAATCTAAACCTAACCCCAAATCTAAACCTAACCCCAAATCTAAACCTAAAATCTAAACCTAACCCCAAATCTAAACCTAAAATCTAAACCTAACCCAAATCTAAACCTAACCCCAAATCTAAACCTAAAATCTAAACCTAACCCCAAATCTAAACCTAAAACCTAACCTAACCCCAAATCTAAACCTAACCCCAAATCTAAACCTAAAATCTAAACCTAACCCCAAATCTAAACCTAAAATCTAAACCTAACCCCAAATCTAAACCTAACCCCAAATCTAAACCTAAAATCTAAACCTAACCCCAAATCTAAACCTAACCCCAAATCTAAACCTAAAATCTAAACCTAACCCCAAATCTAAACCTAAAATCTAAACCTAACCCCAATATAAACCTAAAATCTAAACCTAACCCCAAATCTAAACCTAACCCCAAATCTAAACCTAAAATCTAAACCTAACCCCAAATCCAAACCTAAAATCTAAACCTAACCCCAAATCTAAACCTAAAATCTAAACCTAACCCGAAGTCTAAACCTAACCCCAAATCTAAACCTAAAATCTAAACCTAACCCCAAATCCAAACCTAAAATCTAAACCTAACCCCAAATCTAAACCTAACCTCAAATCTAAACCTAAAATCTAAACCTAACCCCAAATCTAAACCTAAAATCTAAACCTAACCCCAAATCTAAACCTAACCCCTAAACTAAACCTAAAATCTAAACCTAACCCCAAATCTACACCTAACCCCATATCTAAACCTAAAATCTAAACCGAACCCCAAATCTAACCTAAAATCTAAACCTAACCCCAAATCTAAACCTTACCCCAAATATAAACCTAAAATATAAACCTAACCCCAAATCTAAACCTAAATCTAAACCTAACCCCAAATCTAAACCTAAAATCTAAACCTAACCCCAAATCTAAACCTAAAATCTAAACCTAACCCCAAATCTAAACCTAAAATCTAAACCTAACCCCAAATCTAAACCTAAAATCTAAACCTAACCCCTAATCTAAACCTAAAATCTAAACCTAACCCCAAATCTAAACCTAAAATCTAAACCTAACACCAAATCTAAACCTAACCCCAAATCTAAACCTAAAATCTAAACCTAACCCCAAATCTAAACCTAAAATCTAAACCTAACCCCAAATCTAAACCTAAAATCTAAACCTAACCCCAAATCTAAACCTAAAATCTAAACCTAACCCCAAATCTAAACCTAACCCCAAATCTAAACCTAAAATCTAAACCTAACCCCAAATCTAAACCTAACCCCAAATCTAAACCTAAAATCTAAACCTAACCCCAAATCTAACCCTAAAATCTAAACCTAACCCCAAATCTAAACCCCAAATCTAAACCTAACCCCTAATCTAAACCTAAAATCTAAACCTAACCCCAAATCTAAACCTAAAATCTAAACCTAACCCCAAATCTAAACCTAACCCCAAATCTAAACCTAAAATCTAAACCTAACCCCAAATCTAAACCTAACCCCATATCTAAACCTAAAATCTAAACCTAACCCCAAATCTAAACCTAAAATCTAAACCTAACCCCAAATTTAAACCTAACACCAAATCTAAACCTAAAATCTAAACCTAACCCCAAATCTAAACCTAACCCCAAATCTAAACCTAAAATCTAAACCTAACCCCAAATCTAAACCTAAAATCTAAACCTAACCCCAAATCTAAACCTAAAATCTAAACCTAACCCCAAATCTAAACCTAAAATCTAAACCTAACCCCAAGTCTAAACCTAACCCCAAATCTAAAACTAAAATCTAAACCTAAAATCTAAGCCTAACCCCAAATCTAAACCTAAAATCTAAACCTAACCCCAAGTCTAAACCTAACCCCAAATCTAAACCTAAAATCTAAACCTAACCCCAAATCTAAACCTAACCCCAAATCTAAACCTAAAATCTAAACCTAACCCCAAATCTAAACCTAAAATCTAAACCTAACCCCAAATCTAAACCTAAAATCTAAACCTAACCCCAAATCTAAACCTAAAATCTAAACCTAACCCCAAATCTAAACCTAACCCCAAATCTAAACCTAAAATCTAAACCTAACCCCAAATCTAAACCTAAAATCTAAACCTAACCCCAAATCTAAACCTAACCCCAAATCTAAACCTAAAATCTAAACCTAACCCCAAATCTAAACCTAAAACCTAACCTAACCCCAAATCTAAACCTAACCCCAAATCTAAACCTAAAATCTAAACCTAACCCCAAATCTAAACCTAAAATCTAAACCTAACCCCAAATCTAAACCTAACCCCAAATCTAAACCTAAAATCTAAACCTAACCCCAAATCTAAACCTAACCCCAAATCTAAACCTAAAATCTAAACCTAACCCCAAATCTAAACCTAAAATCTAAACCTAACCCCAAATATAAACCTAAAATCTAAACCTAACCCCAAATCTAAACCTAACCCCAAATCTAAACCTAAAATCTAAACCTAACCCCAAATCCAAACCTAAAATCTAAACCTAACCCCAAATCTAAACCTAAAATCTAAACCTAACCCGAAGTCTAAACCTAACCCCAAATCTAAACCTAAAATCTAAACCTAACCCCAAATCCAAACCTAAAATCTAAACCTAACCCCAAATCTAAACCTAACCTCAAATCTAAACCTAAAATCTAAACCTAACCCCAAATCTAAACCTAAAATCTAAACCTAACCCCAAATCTAAACCTAACCCCTAAACTAAACCTAAAATCTAAACCTAACCCCAAATCTACACCTAACCCCATATCTAAACCTAAAATCTAAACCGAACCCCAAATCTAAACCTAAAATCTAAACCTAACCCCAAATCTAAACCTTACCCCAAATATAAACCTAAAATCTAAACCTAACCCCAAATCTAAACCTAAAATCTAAACCTAACCCCAAATCTAAACCTAAAATCTAAACCTAACCCCAAATCTAAACCTAAAATCTAAACCTAACCCCAAATCTAAACCTAAAATCTAAACCTAACCCCTAATCTAAACCTAAAATCTAAACCTAACCCCAAATCTAAACCTAAAATCTAAACCTAACACCAAATCTAAACCTAACCCCAAATCTAAACCTAAAATCTAAACCTAACCCCAAATCTAAACCTAAAATCTAAACCTAACCCCAAATCTAAACCTAAAATCTAAACCTAACCCCAAATCTAAACCTAAAATCTAAACCTAACCCCAAATCTAAACCTAACCCCAAATCTAAACCTAAAATCTAAACCTAACCCCAAATCTAAACCTAACCCCAAATCTAAACCTAAAATCTAAACCTAACCCCAAATCTAACCCTAAAATCTAAACCTAACCCCAAATCTAAACCCCAAATCTAAACCTAACCCCTAATCTAAACCTAAAATCTAAACCTAACCCCAAATCTAAACCTAAAATCTAAACCTAACCCCAAATCTAAACCTAACCCCAAATCTAAACCTAAAATCTAAACCTAACCCCAAATCTAAACCTAACCCCATATCTAAACCTAAAATCTAAACCTAACCCCAAATCTAAACCTAAAATCTAAACCTAACCCCAAATTTAAACCTAACACCAAATCTAAACCTAAAATCTAAACCTAACCCCAAATCTAAACCTAACCCCAAATCTAAACCTAAAATCTAAACCTAACCCCAAATCTAAACCTAAAATCTAAACCTAACCCCAAATCTAAACCTAAAATCTAAACCTAACACCAAATCTAAACCTAACCCCAAATCTAAACCTAAAATCTAAACCTAACCCCAAATCTAAACCTAAAATCTAAACCTAACCCCAAATCTAAACCTAACCCCTAATCTAAACCTAAAATCTAAACCTAAGCCCAAATCTAAACCTAAAATCTAAACCTAACCCCAAATCTAAACCTAACCCCTAATGTAAACCTAAAATCTAAACCTAACCCCAAATCTAAACCTAAAATCTAAACCTAACCTAAAATCTAAACCTAACCCCAAATCTAAACCTAAAATCTAAACCTAACCCCAAATCTAAACCTTAAATCTAAACCTAAAATCTAAACCTAACCCCAAATCTAAACCTAAAATCTAAACCTAACCCCAAATCTAAACCTAAAATCTAAACCTAATCCCAAATCTAAACCTAAAATCTAAACCTAACCCCAAATTTAAACCTAAAATCTAAACCTAACCCCAAATCTAAACCTAACCCCTAATCTAAACCTAAAATCTAAACCTAACCCCAAATCTAAACCTAAAATCTAAACCTAACCCCAAATCTAAACCTAAAATCTAAACCTAACCCCAAGTCTAAACCTAACCCCAAATCTAAAACTAAATTCTAAACCTAAAATCTAAACCTAACCCCAAATCTAAACCTAAAATCTAAACCTAACCCCAAATCTAAACCTTACCCCAAATATAAACCTAAAATCTAAACCTAACCCCAAATCTAAACCTAAAATCTAAACCTAACCCCAAATCTAAACCTAAAATCTAAACCTAACCCCAAATCTAAACCTAACCCCAAATCTAAACCTAAAATCTAAACCTAACCCCAAATCTAAACCTTAAATCTAAACCTAAAATCTAAACCTAACCCCAAATTTAAACCTAAAATCTAAACCTAACCCCAAATCTAAACCTAAAATCTAAACCTAACCCCAAATCTAAACCTAACCCCAAATCTAAACCTAAAATCTAAACCTAACCCCAAATCTAAACCTAACCCCAAATCTAAACCTAAAATCTAAACCTAACCCCAAATCTAAACCTAAAATCTAAACCTAACCCCAAATCTAAACCTAAAATCTAAACCTAACCCCAAGTCTAAACCTAACCCCAAATCTAAACCTAAAATCTAAACCTAACCCCAAATCCAAACCTAAAATCTAAACATAACCCCAAATCTAAACCTAACCCCAAATCTAAACCTTAAATCTAAACCTAACCCCAAATCTAAACCTAAAATCTAAACCTAACCCCAAATCTAAACCTAACCCCAAATCTAAACCTAAAATCTAAACCTAACCCCAAATCTAAACCTAAAATCTAAACCTAACCCCAAATCTAAACCTAACCCCATATCTAAACCTAAAATCTAAACCTAACCCCAAGTCTAAACCTAACCCCAAATCTAAAACTAAAATCTAAACCTAAAATCTAAGCCTAACCCCAAATCTAAACCTAAAATCTAAACCTAACCCCAAGTCTAAACCTAACCCCAAATCTAAACCTAAAATCTAAACCTAACCCCAAATCTAAACCTAACCCCAAATCTAAACCTAAAATCTAAACCTAACCCCAAATCTAAACCTAAAATCTAAACCTAACCCCAAATCTAAACCTAAAATCTAAACCTAACCCCAAATCTAAACCTAAAATCTAAACCTAACACCAAATCTAAACCTAACCCCAAATCTAAACCTAAAATCTAAACCTAACCCCAAATCTAAACCTAAAATCTAAACCTAACACCAAATCTAAACCTAACCCCAAATCTAAACCTAAAATCTAAACCTAACCCCAAATCTAAACCTAAAATCTAAACCTAACCCCAAATCTAAACCTAAAATCTAAACCTAACCCCAAATCTAAACCTAAAATCTAAACCTAACCCCAAGTCTAAACCTAACCCCAAATCTAAAACTAAAATCTAAACCTAAAATCTAAGCCTAACCCCAAATCTAAACCTAAAATCTAAACCTAACCCCAAGTCTAAACCTAACCCCAAATCTAAACCTAAAATCTAAACCTAACCCCAAATCTAAACCTAACCCCAAATCTAAACCTAAAATCTAAACCTAACCCCAAATCTAAACCTAAAATCTAAACCTAACCCCAAATCTAAACCTAAAATCTAAACCTAACCCCAAATCTAAACCTAAAATCTAAACCTAACCCCAAATCTAAACCTAACCCCAAATCTAAACCTAAAATCTAAACCTAACCCCAAATCTAAACCTAAAATCTAAACCTAACCCCAAATCTAAACCTAACCCCAAATCTAAACCTAAAATCTAAACCTAACCCCAAATCTAAACCTAAAACCTAACCTAACCCCAAATCTAAACCTAACCCCAAATCTAAACCTAAAATCTAAACCTAACCCCAAATCTAAACCTAAAATCTAAACCTAACCCCAAATCTAAACCTAACCCCAAATCTAAACCTAAAATCTAAACCTAACCCCAAATCTAAACCTAACCCCAAATCTAAACCTAAAATCTAAACCTAACCCCAAATCTAAACCTAAAATCTAAACCTAACCCCAAATATAAACCTAAAATCTAAACCTAACCCCAAATCTAAACCTAACCCCAAATCTAAACCTAAAATCTAAACCTAACCCCAAATCCAAACCTAAAATCTAAACCTAACCCCAAATCTAAACCTAAAATCTAAACCTAACCCGAAGTCTAAACCTAACCCCAAATCTAAACCTAAAATCTAAACCTAACCCCAAATCCAAACCTAAAATCTAAACCTAACCCCAAATCTAAACCTAACCTCAAATCTAAACCTAAAATCTAAACCTAACCCCAAATCTAAACCTAAAATCTAAACCTAACCCCAAATCTAAACCTAACCCCTAAACTAAACCTAAAATCTAAACCTAACCCCAAATCTACACCTAACCCCATATCTAAACCTAAAATCTAAACCGAACCCCAAATCTAAACCTAAAATCTAAACCTAACCCCAAATCTAAACCTTACCCCAAATATAAACCTAAAATCTAAACCTAACCCCAAATCTAAACCTAAAATCTAAACCTAACCCCAAATCTAAACCTAAAATCTAAACCTAACCCCAAATCTAAACCTAAAATCTAAACCTAACCCCAAATCTAAACCTAAAATCTAAACCTAACCCCAAATCTAAACCTAAAATCTAAACCTAACCCCTAATCTAAACCTAAAATCTAAACCTAACCCCAAATCTAAACCTAAAATCTAAACCTAACACCAAATCTAAACCTAACCCCAAATCTAAACCTAAAATCTAAACCTAACCCCAAATCTAAACCTAAAATCTAAACCTAACCCCAAATCTAAACCTAAAATCTAAACCTAACCCCAAATCTAAACCTAAAATCTAAACCTAACCCCAAATCTAAACCTAACCCCAAATCTAAACCTAAAATCTAAACCTAACCCCAAATCTAAACCTAACCCCAAATCTAAACCTAAAATCTAAACCTAACCCCAAATCTAACCCTAAAATCTAAACCTAACCCCAAATCTAAACCCCAAATCTAAACCTAACCCCAAATCTAAACCCAAAATCTAAACCTAAAATCTAAACCTAACCCCAAATCTAAACCTAAAATCTAAACCTAACCCCAAATCTGAACCTAAAATCTAAACCTAACCCGAAATCTGAACCTAAAATCTAAACCTAACCCCAAATCTAAACCTAAAATCTAAACCTAACCCCAAATCTAAACCTAACCCCAAATCTAAACCCCAAATCTAAACCTAAAATCTAAACCTAACCCCAAATGTAAACCCAAGCCCAAATCTTAACCTAAAATCTAAACCTAACCCCAAATCTAAACCTAAAATCTAAACCTAACCCCAAATCTAAACCTAAAATCTAAACTTAACCCCAAATCTAAACCTAACTCCAAATCTAAACCTCAAATCTAAACCTAACTCCAAATCTAAACCTAACCCCAAATCTAAACCTAACCCCAAATCTAAACCTAAAATCTAAACCTAACCCCAAATCTAAACCTAACATCTAAACCTAACCCCAAATCTAAACCTAACCCCAAATCTAAACCTAAAATCTAAACCTAACCCCAAATCTAAACCTAACCCCAAATCTAAACCTAAAATCTAAACCTAACCCCAAATCCAAACCTAAAATCTAAACCTAACCCCAAATCTAAACCTAACCCCAAATCTAAACCTAAAATCTAAACCTAACCCCAAATCTAAACCTAACCCCCAAACTAAACCTAAAATCTAAACCTAACCCCAAATCTACACCTAACCCCATATCTAAACCTAAAATCTAAACCTAACCCCAAATCTAAACCTAAAATCTAAACCTAACCCCAAATCTAAACCTTACCCCAAATATAAACCTAATATCTAAACCTAACCCCAAATCTAAACCTAAAATCTAAACCTAACCCCAAATCTAAACCTAAAATCTAAACCTAACCCCAAATCTAAACCTAAAATCTAAACCTAACCCCAAATCTAAACCTAAAATCTAAACCTAACCCCAAATCTAAACCTAACCCCAAATCTAAACCTAAAATCTAAACCTAACCCCAAATCTAAACCTAAAATCTAAACCTAACCCCAAGTCTAAACCTAACCCCAAATCTAAACCTAACCCCAAATCTAAACCTAAAATCTAAACCTAACCCCAAATCTAAACCTAAAATCTAAACCTAAAATCTAAACCTAACCCCAAATCTACACCTAACCCCATATCTAAACCTAAAATCTAAACCTAACCCCAAATCTAAACCTAAAATCTAAACCTAACCCCAAATCTAAAACCCAAATCTTAACCTAAAATCTAAACCTAACCCCAAATCTAAACCTAAAATCTAAACCTAACCCCAAATCTAAACCTAAAATCTAAACCTAACCCCAAATCTAAACCTAAAATCTAAACCTAACCCCAAATCTAAACCTAACCCCAAATCTAAACCTAAAATCTAAACCTAACCCCAAATCTAAACCTAAAATCTAAACCTAACCCCAAATCTAAACCTAACCCCAAATCTAAACCTAAAATCTAAACCTAACCCCAAATCTAAACCTAAAATCTAAACCTAACCCCAAATCTAAACCTAAAATCTAAACCTAACCCCAAATCTAAACCTAACCCCAAATCTAAACCTAAAATCTAAACCTAACCCCAAATCTAAACCTAAAATCTAAACCTAACCCCAAATCTAAACCTAACCCCAAATCTAAACCTAAAATCTAAACCTAACCCCAAATCTAACCCTAAAATCTAAACCTAACCCCAAATCTAAACCCCAAATATAAACTTAACCCCAAATCTAAACCCAACCCCAAATCTAAACCCAAAATCTAAACCTAAAATCTAAACCTAACCCCAAATCTAAACCTAAAATCTAAACCTAACCCCAAATCTGAACCTAAAATCTAAACCTAACCCGAAATCTGAACCTAAAATCTAAACCTAACCCCAAATCTAAACCTAAAATCTAAACCTAACCCAAATCTAAACCTAACCCCAAATCTAAACCTAAAATCTAAACCTAACCCCAAATCTAAACCCCAAATCTAAACCTAAAATCTAAACCTAACCCCAAATGTAAACCCAAGCCCAATTCTTAACCTAAAATCTAAACCTAACCCCAAATCTAAACCTAAAATCTAAACTTAACCCCAAATCTAAACCTAACTCCAAATCTAAACCTCAAATCTAAACCTAACTCCAAATCTAAACCTAACCCCAAATCTAAACCTAACCCCAAATCTAAACCTAAAATCTAAACCTAACCCCAAATCTAAACCTAACATCTAAACCTAACCCCAAATCTAAACCTAACCCCAAATCTAAACCTAAAATCTAAACCAAAAATCTAAACCTAACCCCAAATCTAAACCTAAAATCTAAACCTAACCCCAAATCTAAACCTAACCCCAAATCTAAACCTAAAATCTAAACCTAACCCCAAATCTAAACCTAAAATCTAAACCTAACCCCAAGTCTAAACCTAACTCCAAATCTAAACCTAAAATATAAACCTAACCCCAAATCTAAACCTAACCCCAAATCTAAACCTAAAATCTAAACCTAACCCCAAGTCTAAACCTAACCCCAAATCTAAACCTAAAATCTAAACCTAACCCCAAATCCAAAACTAAAATCTAAACCTAACCCCAAATCTAAACCTAACCCCAAATCTAAACCTAAAATCTAAACCTAACCCCAAATCTAAACCTAAAATCTAAACCTAACCCCAAATCTAAACCTAACCCCAAATCTAAACCTAAAATCTAAGCCTAACCCCAAATCTAAACCTAAAATCTAAACCTAACCCCAAATCTATACCTAACCCCAAATCTAAACCTAAAATCTAAACCTAACCCCAAATCTAAACCTAAAATCTAAACCTAACCCCAAATCTAAACCTAACCCCAAATCTAAACCTAAAATCTAAACCAAAAATCTAAACCTAACCCCAAATCTAAACCTAAAATCTAAACCTAACCCCAAATCTAAACCTAACCCCAAATCTAAACCTAAAATCTAAACCTAACCCCAAATCTAAACCTAAAATCTAAACCTAACCCCAAGTCTAAACCTAACTCCAAATCTAAACCTAAAATATAAACCTAACCCCAAATCTAAACCTAACCCCAAATCTAAACCTAAAATCTAAACCTAACCCCAAATCTAACCCTAAAATCTAAACCTAACCCCAAATCTAAGCCTAAAATCTAAACCTAATCCCAAATCTAAACCTTAAATCTAAACGTAAAATCTAAACCTAACCCCAAATCTAAACCTAAAATCTAAACCTAACCCCAAATCTAAACCTAACCCCAAATCTAAACCTAAAATCTAAACCTAACCCCAAATCTAAACCTTAAATCTAAACGTAAAATCTAAACCTAACCCCAAATTTAAACCTAAAATCTAAACCTAACCCCAAATCTAAACCTAAAATCTAAACCTAACCCCAAATCTAAACCTAACCCCAAATCTAAACCTAAAATCTAAACCTAACCCCAAATCTAAACCTAAAATCTAAACCTAACCCCAAATCTAAACCTAACCCCAAATCTAAACCTAAAATCTAAACCTAACCCCAAATCTAAACCTAAAATCTAAACCTAACCCCAAATCTAAACCTAACCCCAAATCTAAACCTAAAATCTAAACCTAACCCCAAATCTAAACCTAACCCCAAATCTAAACCTAAAATCTAAACCTAACCCCAAATCTAAACCTAAAATCTAAACCTAACCCCAAATCTAAACCTAACCCCAAATCTAAACCTAAAATCTAAACCTAACCCCAAAACTAAACCTAAAATCTAAACCTAACCCCAAATCTAAACCCCAAATCTAAACCTAACCCCAAATCTAAAACCCAAATCTTAACCTAAAATCTAAACCTAACCCCAAATCTAAACCTAAAATCTAAACCTAACCCCAAATCTAAACCTAACCCCAAATCTAAACCTAAAATCTAAACCAAAAATCTAAACCTAACCCCAAATTTAAACCTAAAATCTAAACCTAACCCCAAATCCAAACCTAAAATCTAAACCTAACCCCAAATCTAAACCTAAAATCTAAACCTAAACCCAAGTCTAAACCTAACCCCAAATCTAAACCTAAAATCTAAACCTAACCCCAAATCCAAACCTAAAATCTAAACCTAACCCCAAATCTAAACCTAACCCCAAATCTAAACCTAAAATCTAAACCTAACCCCAAATCTAAACCTAAAATCTAAACCTAACCCCAAATCGAAACCTAACCCCTAATCTAAACCTAAAATCTAAACCTAACCCCAAATCTAAACCTAAAATCTAAACCTAACCCCAAATCTAAACCTAACCCCAAATCTAAACCTAAAATCTAAACCTAAGCCCAAATCTAAACCTAACCCCAAATATAAACCTAAAATCTAAACCTAACCCCAAATCTAAACCTAAAATCTAAACCTAACCCCAAATTTAAACCTAAAATCTAAACCTAACCCCAAATCTAAACCTAAAATCTAAACCTAACCCCAAATCTAAACCTAAAATCTAAACCTAACCCCAAATCTAAACTTTACCCCAAATCTAAACCTAAAATCTAAACCTAACCCCAAATCTAAACCTAAAATCTAAACCTAACCCCAAATCTAAACCTAAAATCTAAACCTAACCCCAAATCTAAACCTAAAATCTAAACCTAACCCCAAATCTAAACCTAAAATCTAAACCTAACACCAAATCTAAACCTAACCCCAAATCTAAACCTAAAATCTAAACCTAACCCCAAATCTAAACCTAAAATCTAAACCTAACCCCAAATCTAAACCTAAAATCTAAACCTAACCCCAAATCTAAACCTAACCCCTAATCTAAACCTAAAATCTAAACCTAACCCCAAATCTAAACCTAACCCCATATCTAAACCTAACCCCAAATCTAAACCTAACCCCTAATGTAAACCTAAAATCTAAACCTAACCCCAAATCTAAACCTACAATCTAAACCTAACCTAAAATCTAAACCTAAGCCCAAATCTAAACCTAAAATCTAAACCGAACCCCAAATCTAAACCTTAAATCAAAACCTAAAATCTAAACCTAACCCCAAATTTAAACCTAAAATCTAAACCTAACCCCAAATCTAAACCTAACCCCAAATCTAAACCTAAAATCTAAACCTAACCCCAAATCTAAACCTAAAATCTAAACCTAACCCCAAATCTAAACCTAACCCCTAATCTAAACCTAAAATCTAAACCTAACCCCAAATCTAAACCTAAAATCTAAACCTAACCCCAAGTCTAAACCTAACCCCAAATCTAAACCTAAAATCTAAACCTAACCCCAAATCTAAACCTAAAATCTAAACCTAACCCCAAATCTAAACCTAACCCCAAATCTAAACCTAAAATCTAAACCTAACCCCAAATCTAAACCTTACCCCAAATATAAACCTAAAATCTAAACCTAACCCCAAATCTAAACCTAAAATCTAAACCTAACCCCAAATCTAAACCTAAAATCTAAACCTAACCCCAAATCTAAACCTAACCCCAAATCTAAACCTAAAATCTAAACCAAAAATCTAAACCTAACCCCAAATCTAAACCTAAAATCTAAACCGAACCCCAAATCTAAACCTTAAATCTAAACCTAACCCCAAATCTAAACCTAAAATCTAAACCTAACCCCAAATCTAAACCTAAAATCTAAACCTAACCCCAAATCTAAACCCCAAATCTAAACCTAACCCCAAAACTAAAACCCAAATCTTAACCTAAAATCTAAACCTAACCCCAAATCTAAACCTAAAATCTAAACCTAACCCCAAATCTAAACCTAACCCCAAATCTAAACCTAAAATCTAAACCAAAAATCTAAACCTAACCCCAAATCTAAACCTAAAATCTAAACCTAACCCCAAATCTAAACCTAACCCCAAATCTAAACCTAAAATCTAAACCTAACCCCAAATCTAAACCTAAAATCTAAACCTAACCCCAAGTCTAAACCTAACTCCTAATCTAAACCTAAAATATAAACCTAACCCCAAATCTAAACCTAACCCCAAATCTAAACCTAAAATCTAAACCTAACCCCAAATCTAACCCTAAAATCTAAACCTAACCCCAAATCTAAGCCTAAAATCTAAACCTAATCCCAAATCTAAACCTTAAATCTAAACGTAAAATCTAAACCTAACCCCAAATCTAAACCTAAAATCTAAACCTAACCCCAAATCTAAACCTAACCCCAAATCTAAACCTAAAATCTAAACCTAACCCCAAATCTAAACCTTAAATCTAAACGTAAAATCTAAACCTAACCCCAAATTTAAATCTAAAATCTAAACCTAACCCCAAATCTAAACCTAAAATCTAAACCTAACCCCAAATCTAAACCTAACCCCAAATCTAAACCTAAAATCTAAACCTAACCCCAAATCTAAACCTAAAATCTAAACCTAACCCCAAATCTAAACCTAACCCCAAATCTAAACCTAAAATCTAAACCTAACCCCAAATCTAAACCTAAAATCTAAACCTAACCCCAAATCTAAACCTAACCCCAAATCTAAACCTAAAATCTAAACCTAACCCCAAATCTAAACCTAAAATCTAAACCTAACCCCAAATCTAAACCTAACCCCAAATCTAAACCTAAAATCTAAACCTAACCCCAAATCTAAACCTAAAATCTAAACCTAACCCCAAGTCTAAACCTAACCCCAAATCTAAACCTAACCCCAAATCTAAACCTAAAATCTAAACCTAACCCCAAATCTAAACCTAAAATCTAAACCTAAAATCTAAACCTAACCCCAAATCTACACCTAACCCCATATCTAAACCTAAAATCTAAACCTAACCCCAAATCTAAACCTAAAATCTAAACCTAACCCCAAATCTAAAACCCAAATCTTAACCTAAAATCTAAACCTAACCCCAAATCTAAACCTAAAATCTAAACCTAACCCCAAATCTAAACCTAAAATCTAAACCTAACCCCAAATCTAAACCTAAAATCTAAACCTAACCCCAAATCTAAACCTAACCCCAAATCTAAACCTAAAATCTAAACCTAACCCCAAATCTAAACCTAAAATCTAAACCTAACCCCAAATCTAAACCTAACCCCAAATCTAAACCTAAAATCTAAACCTAACCCCAAATCTAAACCTAAAATCTAAACCTAACCCCAAATCTAAACCTAAAATCTAAACCTAACCCCAAATCTAAACCTAACCCCAAATCTAAACCTAAAATCTAAACCTAACCCCAAATCTAAACCTAAAATCTAAACCTAACCCCAAATCTAAACCTAACCCCAAATCTAAACCTAAAATCTAAACCTAACCCCAAATCTAACCCTAAAATCTAAACCTAACCCCAAATCTAAACCCCAAATATAAACTTAACCCCAAATCTAAACCCAACCCCAAATCTAAACCCAAAATCTAAACCTAAAATCTAAACCTAACCCCAAATCTAAACCTAAAATCTAAACCTAACCCCAAATCTGAACCTAAAATCTAAACCTAACCCGAAATCTGAACCTAAAATCTAAACCTAACCCCAAATCTAAACCTAAAATCTAAACCTAACCCCAAATCTAAACCTAACCCCAAATCTAAACCTAAAATCTAAACCTAACCCCAAATCTAAACCCCAAATCTAAACCTAAAATCTAAACCTAACCCCAAATGTAAACCCAAGCCCAATTCTTAACCTAAAATCTAAACCTAACCCCAAATCTAAACCTAAAATCTAAACTTAACCCCAAATCTAAACCTAACTCCAAATCTAAACCTCAAATCTAAACCTAACTCCAAATCTAAACCTAACCCCAAATCTAAACCTAACCCCAAATCTAAACCTAAAATCTAAACCTAACCCCAAATCTAAACCTAACATCTAAACCTAACCCCAAATCTAAACCTAACCCCAAATCTAAACCTAAAATCTAAACCAAAAATCTAAACCTAACCCCAAATCTAAACCTAAAATCTAAACCTAACCCCAAATCTAAACCTAACCCCAAATCTAAACCTAAAATCTAAACCTAACCCCAAATCTAAACCTAAAATCTAAACCTAACCCCAAGTCTAAACCTAACTCCAAATCTAAATCTAAAATATAAACCTAACCCCAAATCTAAACCTAACCCCAAATCTAAACCTAAAATCTAAACCTAACCCCAAGTCTAAACCTAACCCCAAATCTAAACCTAAAATCTAAACCTAACCCCAAATCCAAAACTAAAATCTAAACCTAACCCCAAATCTAAACCTAACCCCAAATCTAAACCTAAAATCTAAACCTAACCCCAAATCTAAACCTAAAATCTAAACCTAACCCCAAATCTAAACCTAACCCCAAATCTAAACCTAAAATCTAAGCCTAACCCCAAATCTAAACCTAAAATCTAAACCTAACCCCAAATCTATACCTAACCCCAAATCTAAACCTAAAATCTAAACCTAACCCCAAATCTAAACCTAAAATCTAAACCTAACCCCAAATCTAAACCTAACCCCAAATCTAAACCTAAAATCTAAACCAAAAATCTAAACCTAACCCCAAATCTAAACCTAAAATCTAAACCTAACCCCAAATCTAAACCTAACCCCAAATCTAAACCTAAAATCTAAACCTAACCCCAAATCTAAACCTAAAATCTAAACCTAACCCCAAGTCTAAACCTAACTCCAAATCTAAACCTAAAATATAAACCTAACCCCAAATCTAAACCTAACCCCAAATCTAAACCTAAAATCTAAACCTAACCCCAAATCTAACCCTAAAATCTAAACCTAACCCCAAATCTAAGCCTAAAATCTAAACCTAATCCCAAATCTAAACCTTAAATCTAAACGTAAAATCTAAACCTAACCCCAAATCTAAACCTAAAATCTAAACCTAACCCCAAATCTAAACCTAACCCCAAATCTAAACCTAAAATCTAAACCTAACCCCAAATCTAAACCTTAAATCTAAACGTAAAATCTAAACCTAACCCCAAATTTAAACCTAAAATCTAAACCTAACCCCAAATCTAAACCTAAAATCTAAACCTAACCCCAAATCTAAACCTAACCCCAAATCTAAACCTAAAATCTAAACCTAACCCCAAATCTAAACCTAAAATCTAAACCTAACCCCAAATCTAAACCTAACCCCAAATCTAAACCTAAAATCTAAACCTAACCCCAAATCTAAACCTAAAATCTAAACCTAACCCCAAATCTAAACCTAACCCCAAATCTAAACCTAAAATCTAAACCTAACCCCAAATCTAAACCTAACCCCAAATCTAAACCTAAAATCTAAACCTAACCCCAAATCTAAACCTAAAATCTAAACCTAACCCCAAATCTAAACCTAACCCCAAATCTAAACCTAAAATCTAAACCTAACCCCAAAACTAAACCTAAAATCTAAACCTAACCCCAAATCTAAACCCCAAATCTAAACCTAACCCCAAATCTAAAACCCAAATCTTAACCTAAAATCTAAACCTAACCCCAAATCTAAACCTAAAATCTAAACCTAACCCCAAATCTAAACCTAACCCCAAATCTAAACCTAAAATCTAAACCAAAAATCTAAACCTAACCCCAAATTTAAACCTAAAATCTAAACCTAACCCCAAATCCAAACCTAAAATCTAAACCTAACCCCAAATCTAAACCTAAAATCTAAACCTAAACCCAAGTCTAAACCTAACCCCAAATCTAAACCTAAAATCTAAACCTAACCCCAAATCCAAACCTAAAATCTAAACCTAACCCCAAATCTAAACCTAACCCCAAATCTAAACCTAAAATCTAAACCTAACCCCAAATCTAAACCTAAAATCTAAACCTAACCCCAAATCGAAACCTAACCCCTAATCTAAACCTAAAATCTAAACCTAACCCCAAATCTAAACCTAAAATCTAAACCTAACCCCAAATCTAAACCTAACCCCAAATCTAAACCTAAAATCTAAACCTAAGCCCAAATCTAAACCTAACCCCAAATATAAACCTAAAATCTAAACCTAACCCCAAATCTAAACCTAAAATCTAAACCTAACCCCAAATTTAAACCTAAAATCTAAACCTAACCCCAAATCTAAACCTAAAATCTAAACCTAACCCCAAATCTAAACCTAAAATCTAAACCTAACCCCAAATCTAAACTTTACCCCAAATCTAAACCTAAAATCTAAACCTAACCCCAAATCTAAACCTAAAATCTAAACCTAACCCCAAATCTAAACCTAAAATCTAAACCTAACCCCAAATCTAAACCTAAAATCTAAACCTAACCCCAAATCTAAACCTAAAATCTAAACCTAACACCAAATCTAAACCTAACCCCAAATCTAAACCTAAAATCTAAACCTAACCCCAAATCTAAACCTAAAATCTAAACCTAACCCCAAATCTAAACCTAAAATCTAAACCTAACCCCAAATCTAAACCTAACCCCTAATCTAAACCTAAAATCTAAACCTAACCCCAAATCTAAACCTAACCCCATATCTAAACCTAACCCCAAATCTAAACCTAACCCCTAATGTAAACCTAAAATCTAAACCTAACCCCAAATCTAAACCTACAATCTAAACCTAACCTAAAATCTAAACCTAAGCCCAAATCTAAACCTAAAATCTAAACCGAACCCCAAATCTAAACCTTAAATCAAAACCTAAAATCTAAACCTAACCCCAAATTTAAACCTAAAATCTAAACCTAACCCCAAATCTAAACCTAACCCCAAATCTAAACCTAAAATCTAAACCTAACCCCAAATCTAAACCTAAAATCTAAACCTAACCCCAAATCTAAACCTAACCCCTAATCTAAACCTAAAATCTAAACCTAACCCCAAATCTAAACCTAAAATCTAAACCTAACCCCAAGTCTAAACCTAACCCCAAATCTAAACCTAAAATCTAAACCTAACCCCAAATCTAAACCTAAAATCTAAACCTAACCCCAAATCTAAACCTAACCCCAAATCTAAACCTAAAATCTAAACCTAACCCCAAATCTAAACCTTACCCCAAATATAAACCTAAAATCTAAACCTAACCCCAAATCTAAACCTAAAATCTAAACCTAACCCCAAATCTAAACCTAAAATCTAAACCTAACCCCAAATCTAAACCTAACCCCAAATCTAAACCTAAAATCTAAACCAAAAATCTAAACCTAACCCCAAATCTAAACCTAAAATCTAAACCGAACCCCAAATCTAAACCTTAAATCTAAACCTAACCCCAAATCTAAACCTAAAATCTAAACCTAACCCCAAATCTAAACCTAAAATCTAAACCTAACCCCAAATCTAAACCCCAAATCTAAACCTAACCCCAAAACTAAAACCCAAATCTTAACCTAAAATCTAAACCTAACCCCAAATCTAAACCTAAAATCTAAACCTAACCCCAAATCTAAACCTAACCCCAAATCTAAACCTAAAATCTAAACCAAAAATCTAAACCTAACCCCAAATCTAAACCTAAAATCTAAACCTAACCCCAAATCTAAACCTAACCCCAAATCTAAACCTAAAATCTAAACCTAACCCCAAATCTAAACCTAAAATCTAAACCTAACCCCAAGTCTAAACCTAACTCCTAATCTAAACCTAAAATATAAACCTAACCCCAAATCTAAACCTAACCCCAAATCTAAACCTAAAATCTAAACCTAACCCCAAATCTAACCCTAAAATCTAAACCTAACCCCAAATCTAAGCCTAAAATCTAAACCTAATCCCAAATCTAAACCTTAAATCTAAACGTAAAATCTAAACCTAACCCCAAATCTAAACCTAAAATCTAAACCTAACCCCAAATCTAAACCTAACCCCAAATCTAAACCTAAAATCTAAACCTAACCCCAAATCTAAACCTTAAATCTAAACGTAAAATCTAAACCTAACCCCAAATTTAAATCTAAAATCTAAACCTAACCCCAAATCTAAACCTAAAATCTAAACCTAACCCCAAATCTAAACCTAACCCCAAATCTAAACCTAAAATCTAAACCTAACCCCAAATCTAAACCTAAAATCTAAACCTAACCCCAAATCTAAACCTAACCCCAAATCTAAACCTAAAATCTAAACCTAACCCCAAATCTAAACCTAAAATCTAAACCTAACCCCAAATCTAAACCTAACCCCAAATCTAAACCTAAAATCTAAACCTAACCCCAAATCTAAACCTAACCCCAAATCTAAACCTAAAATCTAAACCTAACCCCAAATCTAAACCTAAAATCTAAACCAAAAATCTAAACCTAACCCCAAATTTAAACCTAAAATCTAAACCTAACCCCAAATCCAAACCTAAAATCTAAACCTAACCCCAAATCTAAACCTAAAATCTAAACCTAACCCCAAGTCTAAACCTAACCCCAAATCTAAACCTAAAATCTAAACCTAACCCCAAATCCAAACCTAAAATCTAAACCTAACCCCAAATCTAAACCTAACCCCAAATCTAAACCTAAAATCTAAACCTATCCCCAAATCTAAACCTGAAATCTAAACCTAACCCCAAATCGAAACCTAACCCCTAATCTAAACCTAAAATCTAAACCTAACCCCAAATCTAAACCTAACCCCAAATCTAAACCTAAAATCTAAACCTAACCCCAAATCTAAACCTAACCCCATATCTAAACCTAAAATCTAAACCTAACCCCAAATCTAAACCTAAAATCTAAACCTAACCCCAAATTTAAACCTAACACCAAATCTAAACCTAAAATCTAAACCTAACCCCAAATCTAAACCTTACCCCAAATCTAAACCTAAAATCTAAACCTAACCCCAAATCTAAACCTAAAATCTAAACCTAACCCCAAATCTAAACCTAAAATCTAAACCTAACCCCAAATCTAAACCTAAAATCTAAACCTAACCCCAAATCTAAACCTAAAATCTAAACCTAACACCAAATCTAAACCTAACCCCAAATCTAAACCTAAAATCTAAACCTAACCCCAAATCTAAACCTAAAATCTAAACCTAACCCCAAATCTAAACCTAAAATCTAAACCTAACCCCAAATCTAAACCTAACCCCTAATCTAAACCTAAAATCTAAACCTAACCCCAAATCTAAACCTAAAATCTAAACCTAACCCCAAATCTAAACCTAACCCCTAATGTAAACCTAAAATCTAAACCTAACCCCAAATCTAAACCTAAAATCTAAACCTAACCCCAAATCTAAACCTAAAATCTAAACCGAACCCCAAATCTAAACCTTAAATCTAAACCTAAAATCTAAACCTAACCCCAAATTTAAACCTAAAATCTAAACCTAACCCCAAATCTAAACCTATAATCTAAACCTAATCCCAAATCTAAACCTAAAATCTAAACCTAACCCCAAATTTAAACCTAAAATCTAAACCTAACCCCAAATCTAAACCTAACCCCAAATCTAAACCTAAAATCTAAACCTAACCCCAAATCTAAACCTAAAATCTAAACCTAACCCCAAATCTAAACCTAACCCCTAATCTAAACCTAAAATCTAAACCTAACCCCAAATCTAAACCTAAAATCTAAACCTAACCCCAAGTCTAAACCTAACCCCAAATCTAAACCTAAAATCTAAACCTAACCCCAAATCTAAACCTAAAATCTAAACCTAACCCCAAATCTAAACCTTACCCCAAATATAAACCTAAAATCTAAACCTAACCCCAAATCTAAACCTAAAATCTAAACCTAACCCCAAATCTAAACCTAAAATCTAAACCTAACCCCAAATCTAAACCTAACCCCAAATCTAAACCTAAAATCTAAACCTAACCCCAAATCTAAACCTTAAATCTAAACCTAAAATCTAAACCTAACCCCAAATTTAAACCTAAAATCTAAACCTAACCCCAAATCTAAACCTAATCCCAAATCTAAACCTAAAATCTAAACCTAACCCCAAATCTAAACCTAACCCCAAATCTAAACCTAACCCCAAATCTAAACCTAAAATCTAAACCTAACCCCAAGTCTAAACCTAACCCCTAATCTAAACCTAAAATATAAACCTAACCCCAAATCCAAACCTAAAATCTAAACATAACCCCAAATCTAAACCTAACCCCAAATCTAAACCTAAAATCTAAACCTAACCCCAAATCTAAACCTAAAATCTAAACCTAACCCCAAATCTAAACCTAACCCCTAATCTAAACCTAAAATCTAAACCTAACCCCAAATCTAAACCTTACCCCAAATATAAACCTAAAATCTAAACCTAACCCCAAATCTAAACCTAAAATCTAAACCTAACCCCAAATCTAAACCTAAAATCTAAACCTAACCCCAAATCTAAACCTAACCCCAAATCTAAACCTTAAATCTAAACCTAACCCCAAATCTAAACCTAAAATCTAAACCTAACCCCAAATCTAAACCTAACCCCAAATCTAAACCTAAAATCTAAACCTAACCCCAAATCTAAACCTAAAATCTAAACCTAACCCCAAGTCTAAACCTAACCCCAAATCTAAACCTAAAATCTAAACCTAACCCCAAATCCAAACCTAAAATCTAAACCTAACCCCAAATCTAAACCTAACCCCAAATCTAAACCTAAAATCTAAACCTAACCCCAAATCTAAACCTAAAATCTAAACCTAACCCCAAATCTAAACCTAACCCCCAAACTAAACCTAAAATCTAAACCTAACCCCAAATCTAAACCTAACCCCATATCTAAACCTAAAATCTAAACCTAACCCCAAATCTAAACCTAAAATCTAAACCTAACCCCAAATCTAAACCTTACCCCAAATATAAACCTAATATCTAAACCTAACCCCAAATCTAAACCTAAAATCTAAACCTAACCCCAAATCTAAACCTAAAATCTAAACCTAACCCCAAATCTAAACCTAAAATCTAAACCTAACCCCAAATCTAAACCTAAAATCTAAACCTAACCCCAAATCTAAACCTAACCCCCAAACTAAACCTAAAATCTAAACCTAACCCCAAATCTAAACCTAACCCCATATCTAAACCTAAAATCTAAACCTAACCCCAAATCTAAACCTAAAATCTAAACCTAACCCCAAATCTAAACCTTACCCCAAATATAAACCTAATATCTAAACCTAACCCCAAATCTAAACCTAAAATCTAAACCTAACCCCAAATCTAAACCTAAAATCTAAACCTAACCCCAAATCTAAACCTAAAATCTAAACCTAACCCCAAGTCTAAACCTAACTCCTAATCTAAACCTAAAATATAAACCTAACCCCAAATCTAAACCTAACCCCAAATCTAAACCTAAAATCTAAACCTAACCCCAAATCTAACCCTAAAATCTAAACCTAACCCCAAATCTAAGCCTAAAATCTAAACCTAATCCCAAATCTAAACCTTAAATCTAAACGTAAAATCTAAACCTAACCCCAAATCTAAACCTAAAATCTAAACCTAACCCCAAATCTAAACCTAACCCCAAATCTAAACCTAAAATCTAAACCTAACCCCAAATCTAAACCTTAAATCTAAACGTAAAATCTAAACCTAACCCCAAATTTAAATCTAAAATCTAAACCTAACCCCAAATCTAAACCTAAAATCTAAACCTAACCCCAAATCTAAACCTAACCCCAAATCTAAACCTAAAATCTAAACCTAACCCCAAATCTAAACCTAAAATCTAAACCTAACCCCAAATCTAAACCTAACCCCAAATCTAAACCTAAAATCTAAACCTAACCCCAAATCTAAACCTAAAATCTAAACCTAACCCCAAATCTAAACCTAACCCCAAATCTAAACCTAAAATCTAAACCTAACCCCAAATCTAAACCTAACCCCAAATCTAAACCTAAAATCTAAACCTAACCCCAAATCTAAACCTAAAATCTAAACCAAAAATCTAAACCTAACCCCAAATTTAAACCTAAAATCTAAACCTAACCCCAAATCCAAACCTAAAATCTAAACCTAACCCCAAATCTAAACCTAAAATCTAAACCTAACCCCAAGTCTAAACCTAACCCCAAATCTAAACCTAAAATCTAAACCTAACCCCAAATCCAAACCTAAAATCTAAACCTAACCCCAAATCTAAACCTAACCCCAAATCTAAACCTAAAATCTAAACCTATCCCCAAATCTAAACCTGAAATCTAAACCTAACCCCAAATCGAAACCTAACCCCTAATCTAAACCTAAAATCTAAACCTAACCCCAAATCTAAACCTAACCCCAAATCTAAACCTAAAATCTAAACCTAACCCCAAATCTAAACCTAACCCCATATCTAAACCTAAAATCTAAACCTAACCCCAAATCTAAACCTAAAATCTAAACCTAACCCCAAATTTAAACCTAACACCAAATCTAAACCTAAAATCTAAACCTAACCCCAAATCTAAACCTTACCCCAAATCTAAACCTAAAATCTAAACCTAACCCCAAATCTAAACCTAAAATCTAAACCTAACCCCAAATCTAAACCTAAAATCTAAACCTAACCCCAAATCTAAACCTAACCCCAAATCTAAACCTAAAATCTAAACCTAACCCCAAATCTAAACCTAAAATCTAAACCTAACCCCAAATCTAAACCTAACCCCAAATCTAAACCTAAAATCTAAACCTAACCCCAAATCTAAACCTAAAATCTAAACCTAACCCCAAATCTAAACCTAACCCCAAATCTAAACCTAAAATCTAAACCTAACCCCAAATCTAAACCTAAAATCTAAACCTAACCCCAAATCTAAACCTAACCCCAAATCTAAACCTAAAATCTAAACCTAACCCCAAATCTAAACCTAACCCCAAATCTAAACCTAAAATCTAAACCTAACCCCAAATCTAAACCTAAAATCTAAACCTAAAATCTAAACCTAACCCCAAATCTAAACCTAAAATCTAAACCTAACCCCAAATCTAAACCTAACCCCAAATCTAAACCTAAAATCTAAACCTAACCCCAAATCTAAACCTAAAATCTAAACCTAACCCCAAATCTAAACCTAACCCCAAATCTAAACCTAAAATCTAAACCTAACCCCAAATCTAAACCTAACCCCAAATCTAAACCTAAAATCTAAACCTAACCCCAAATCTAAACCTAAAATCTAAACCAAAAATCTAAACCTAACCCCAAATTTAAACCTAAAATCTAAACCTAACCCCAAATCTAAACCTAAAATCTAAACCTAACCCCAAATTTAAACCTAACACCAAATCTAAACCTAAAATCTAAACCTAACCCCAAATCTAAACCTTACCCCAAATCTAAACCTAAAATCTAAACCTAACCCCAAATCTAAACCTAAAATCTAAACCTAACCCCAAATCTAAACCTAAAATCTAAACCTAACCCCAAATCTAAACCTAACCCCAAATCTAAACCTAAAATCTAAACCTAACCCCAAATCTAAACCTAAAATCTAAACCTAACCCCAAATCTAAACCTAACCCCAAATCTAAACCTAAAATCTAAACCTAACCCCAAATCTAAACCTAAAATCTAAACCTAACCCCAAATCTAAACCTAACCCCAAATCTAAACCTAAAATCTAAACCTAACCCCAAATCTAAACCTAACCCCAAATCTAAACCTAAAATCTAAACCTAACCCCAAATCTAAACCTAAAATCTAAACCAAAAATCTAAACCTAACCCCAAATTTAAACCTAAAATCTAAACCTAACCCCAAATCCAAACCTAAAATCTAAACCTAACCCCAAATCTAAACCTAAAATCTAAACCTAACCCCAAGTCTAAACCTAACCCCAAATCTAAACCTAAAATCTAAACCTAACCCCAAATCCAAACCTAAAATCTAAACCTAACCCCAAATCTAAACCTAACCCCAAATCTAAACCTAAAATCTAAACCTATCCCCAAATCTAAACCTGAAATCTAAACCTAACCCCAAATCGAAACCTAACCCCTAATCTAAACCTAAAATCTAAACCTAACCCCAAATCTAAACCTAACCCCAAATCTAAACCTAAAATCTAAACCTAACCCCAAATCTAAACCTAACCCCATATCTAAACCTAAAATCTAAACCTAACCCCAAATCTAAACCTAAAATCTAAACCTAACCCCAAATTTAAACCTAACACCAAATCTAAACCTAAAATCTAAACCTAACCCCAAATCTAAACCTTACCCCAAATCTAAACCTAAAATCTAAACCTAACCCCAAATCTAAACCTAAAATCTAAACCTAACCCCAAATCTAAACCTAAAATCTAAACCTAACCCCAAATCTAAACCTAAAATCTAAACCTAACCCCAAATCTAAACCTAAAATCTAAACCTAACACCAAATCTAAACCTAACCCCAAATCTAAACCTAAAATCTAAACCTAACCCCAAATCTAAACCTAAAATCTAAACCTAACCCCAAATCTAAACCTAAAATCTAAACCTAACCCCAAATCTAAACCTAACCCCTAATCTAAACCTAAAATCTAAACCTAACCCCAAATCTAAACCTAAAATCTAAACCTAACCCCAAATCTAAACCTAACCCCTAATGTAAACCTAAAATCTAAACCTAACCCCAAATCTAAACCTAAAATCTAAACCTAACCCCAAATCTAAACCTAAAATCTAAACCGAACCCCAAATCTAAACCTTAAATCTAAACCTAAAATCTAAACCTAACCCCAAATTTAAACCTAAAATCTAAACCTAACCCCAAATCTAAACCTATAATCTAAACCTAATCCCAAATCTAAACCTAAAATCTAAACCTAACCCCAAATTTAAACCTAAAATCTAAACCTAACCCCAAATCTAAACCTAACCCCAAATCTAAACCTAAAATCTAAACCTAACCCCAAATCTAAACCTAAAATCTAAACCTAACCCCAAATCTAAACCTAACCCCTAATCTAAACCTAAAATCTAAACCTAACCCCAAATCTAAACCTAAAATCTAAACCTAACCCCAAGTCTAAACCTAACCCCAAATCTAAACCTAAAATCTAAACCTAACCCCAAATCTAAACCTAAAATCTAAACCTAACCCCAAATCTAAACCTTACCCCAAATATAAACCTAAAATCTAAACCTAACCCCAAATCTAAACCTAAAATCTAAACCTAACCCCAAATCTAAACCTAAAATCTAAACCTAACCCCAAATCTAAACCTAACCCCAAATCTAAACCTAAAATCTAAACCTAACCCCAAATCTAAACCTTAAATCTAAACCTAAAATCTAAACCTAACCCCAAATTTAAACCTAAAATCTAAACCTAACCCCAAATCTAAACCTAATCCCAAATCTAAACCTAAAATCTAAACCTAACCCCAAATCTAAACCTAACCCCAAATCTAAACCTAACCCCAAATCTAAACCTAAAATCTAAACCTAACCCCAAGTCTAAACCTAACCCCAAATCTAAACCTAAAATATAAACCTAACCCCAAATCCAAACCTAAAATCTAAACATAACCCCAAATCTAAACCTAACCCCAAATCTAAACCTAAAATCTAAACCTAACCCCAAATCTAAACCTAAAATCTAAACCTAACCCCAAATCTAAACCTAACCCCTAATCTAAACCTAAAATCTAAACCTAACCCCAAATCTAAACCTTACCCCAAATATAAACCTAAAATCTAAACCTAACCCCAAATCTAAACCTAAAATCTAAACCTAACCCCAAATCTAAACCTAAAATCTAAACCTAACCCCAAATCTAAACCTAACCCCAAATCTAAACCTTAAATCTAAACCTAACCCCAAATCTAAACCTAAAATCTAAACCTAACCCCAAATCTAAACCTAACCCCAAATCTAAACCTAAAATCTAAACCTAACCCCAAATCTAAACCTAAAATCTAAACCTAACCCCAAGTCTAAACCTAACCCCAAATCTAAACCTAAAATCTAAACCTAACCCCAAATCCAAACCTAAAATCTAAACCTAACCCCAAATCTAAACCTAACCCCAAATCTAAACCTAAAATCTAAACCTAACCCCAAATCTAAACCTAAAATCTAAACCTAACCCCAAATCTAAACCTAACCCCCAAACTAAACCTAAAATCTAAACCTAACCCCAAATCTAAACCTAACCCCATATCTAAACCTAAAATCTAAACCTAACCCCAAATCTAAACCTAAAATCTAAACCTAACCCCAAATCTAAACCTTACCCCAAATATAAACCTAATATCTAAAACTAACCCCAAATCTAAACCTAAAATCTAAACCTAACCCCAAATCTAAACCTAAAATCTAAACCTAACCCCAAATCTAAACCTAAAATCTAAACCTAACCCCAAATCTAAACCTAAAATCTAAACCTAACCCCAAATCTAAACCTAACCCCAAATCTAAACCTAAAATCTAAACCTAACCCCAAATCTAAACCTAAAATCTAAACCTAACCCCAAATCTAAACCTAAAATCTAAACCTAACCCCAAGTCTAAACCTAACCCCAAATCTAAACCTAACCCCAAATCTAAACCTAAAATCTAAACCTAACCCCAAATCTAAACCTAAAATCTAAACCTAAAATCTAAACCTAACCCCAAATCTACACCTAACCCCATATCTAAACCTAAAATCTAAACCTAACCCCAAATCTAAACCTAAAATCTAAACCTAACCCCAAATCTAAACCTTACCCCAAATATAAACCTAAAATCTAAACCTAACCCCAAATCTAAACCTAAAATCTAAACCTAACCCCAAATCTAAACCTAAAATCTAAACCTAACCCCAAATCTAAACCTAAAATCTAAACCTAACCCCAAATCTAAACCTAACCCCAAATCTAAACCTAAAATCTAAACCTAACCCCAAATCTAAACCTAAAATCTAAACCTAACCCCAAATCTAAACCTAACCCCAAATCTAAACCTAAAATCTAAACCTAACCCCAAATCTAAACCTAAAATCTAAACCTAACCCCAAATCTAAACCTAAAATCTAAACCTAACCCCAAATCTAAACCTAACCCCAAATCTAAACCTAAAATCTAAACCTAACCCCAAATCTAAACCTAAAATCTAAACCTAACCCCAAATCTAAACCTAACCCCAAATCTAAACCTAAAATCTAAACCTAACCCCAAATCTAACCCTAAAATCTAAACCTAACCCCAAATCTAAACCCCAAATCTAAACCTAACCCCAAATCTAAACCCAAAATCTAAACCTAAAATCTAAACCTAACCCCAAATCTAAACCTAAAATCTAAACCTAACCCCAAATCTGAACCTAAAATCTAAACCTAACCCGAAATCTAAACCTAAAATCTAAACCTAACCCCAAATCTAAACCTAACCCCAAATCTAAACCTAAAATCTAAACCTAACCCCAAATCTAAACCCCAAATCTAAACCTAAAATCTAAACCTAACCCCAAATGTAAACCCAAGCCCAATTCTTAACCTAAAATCTAAACCTAACCCCAAATCTAAACCTAAAATCTAAACTTAACCCCAAATCTAAACCTAACTCCAAATCTAAACCTCAAATCTAAACCTAACTCCAAATCTAAACCTAACCCCAAATCTAAACCTAACCCCAAATCTAAACCTAAAATCTAAACCTAACCCCAAATCTAAACCTAACATCTAAACCTAACCCCAAATCTAAACCTAACCCCAAATCTAAACCTAAAATCTAAACCTAACCCCAAATCTAAACCTAAAATCTAAACCTAACCCCAAGTCTAAACCTAACCCCAAATCTAAACCTAAAATCTAAACCTAACCCCAAATCCAAAACTAAAATCTAAACCTAACCCCAAATCTAAATCTAACCCCAAATCTAAACCTAAAATCTAAACCTAACCCCAAATCTAAACCTAAAATCTAAACCTAACCCCAAATCTAAACCTAACCCCAAATCTAAACCTAAAATCTAAGCCTAACCCCAAATCTAAACCTAAAATCTAAACCTAACCCCAAATCTATACCTAACCCCAAATCTAAACCTAAAATCTAAACCTAACCCCAAATCTGAACCTAAAATCTAAACCTAACCCCAAATCTAAACCTAAAATCTAAACCTAACCCCAAATCTAAACCTAACCCCAAATCTAAACCTAAAATCTAAACCTAACCCCAAATCTAAACCCCAAATCTAAACCTAACCCCAAAACTAAAACCCAAATCTTAACCTAAAATCTAAACCTAACCCCAAATCTGAACCTAAAATCTAAACCTAACCCCAAATCTAAACCTAAAATCTAAACCTAACCCCAAATCTAAACCTAACCCCAAATCTAAACCTAAAATCTAAACCTAACCCCAAATCTAAACGCCAAATCTAAACCTAACCCCAAAACTAAAACCCAAATCGTAACCTAAAATCTAAACCTAACCCCAAATCTAAACCTAAAATCTAAACCTAACCCCAAATCTAAACCTAACCCCAAATCTAAACCTAAAATCTAAACCAAAAATCTAAACCTAACCCCAAATCTAAACCTAAAATCTAAACCTAACCCCAAATCTAAACCTAACCCCAAATCTAAACCTAAAATCTAAACCTAACCCCAAATCTAAACCTAAAATCTAAACCTAACCCCAAGTCTAAACCTAACTCCAAATCTAAACCTAAAATATAAACCTAACCCCAAATCTAAACCTAACCCCAAATCTAAACCTAAAATCTAAACCTAACCCCAAATCTAACCCTAAAATCTAAACCTAACCCCAAATCTAAGCCTAAAATCTAAACCTAATCCCAAATCTAAACCTTAAATCTAAACGTAAAATCTAAACCTAACCCCAAATCTAAACCTAAAATCTAAACCTAACCCCAAATCTAAACCTAACCCCAAATCTAAACCTAAAATCTAAACCTAACCCCAAATCTAAACCTTAAATCTAAACGTAAAATCTAAACCTAACCCCAAATTTAAACCTAAAATCTAAACCTAACCCCAAATCTAAACCTAAAATCTAAACCTAACCCCAAATCTAAACCTAACCCCAAATCTAAACCTAAAATCTAAACCTAACCCCAAATCTAAACCTAAAATCTAAACCTAACCCCAAATCTAAACCTAACCCCAAATCTAAACCTAAAATCTAAACCTAACCCCAAATCTAAACCTAAAATCTAAACCTAACCCCAAATCTAAACCTAACCCCAAATCTAAACCTAAAATCTAAACCTAACCCCAAATCTAAACCTAACCCCAAATCTAAACCTAAAATCTAAACCTAACCCCAAATCTAAACCTAAAATCTAAACCTAACCCCAAATCTAAACCTAAAATCTAAACCTAACCCCAAATCTAAACCTAACCCCAAATCTAAACCTAAAATCTAAACCTAACCCCAAATCTAAACCTAAAATCTAAACCTAACCCCAAATCTAAACCCCAAATCTAAACCTAACCCCAAATCTAAAACCCAAATCTTAACCTAAAATCTAAACCTAACCCCAAATCTAAACCTAAAATCTAAACCTAACCCCAAATCTAAACCTAACCCCAAATCTAAACCTAAAATCTAAACCAAAAATCTAAACCTAACCCCAAATCTAAACCTAAAATCTAAACCTAACCCCAAATCCAAACCTAAAATCTAAACCTAACCCCAAATCTAAACCTAAAATCTAAACCTAAACCCAAGTCTAAACCTAACCCCAAATCTAAACCTAAAATCTAAACCTAACCCCAAATCCAAACCTAAAATCTAAACCTAACCCCAAATCTAAACCTAACCCCAAATCTAAACCTAAAATCTAAACCTAACCCCAAATCTAAACCTAAAATCTAAACCTAACCCCAAATCGAAACCTAACCCCTAATCTAAACCTAAAATCTAAACCTAACCCCAAATCTAAACCTAAAATCTAAACCTAACCCCAAATCTAAACCTAACCCCAAATCTAAACCTAAAATCTAAACCGAACCCCAAATCTAAACCTAACCCCAAATCTAAACCTAAAATCTAAACCGAACCCCAAATCTAAACCTAAAATCTAAACCTAACCCCAAATCTAAACCTAAAATCTAAACCTAACCCCAAATCGAAACCTAACCCCAAATCTAAACCTAAAATCTAAACCTAACCCCAAATCTAAACCTAAAATCTAAACCTAACCCCAAATTTAAACCTAACACCAAATCTAAACCTAAAATCTAAACCTAACCCCAAATCTAAACCTTACCCCAAATCTAAACCTAAAATCTAAACCTAACCCCAAATCTAAACCTAAAATCTAAACCTAACCCCAAATCTAAACCTAAAATCTAAACCTAACCCCAAATCTAAACCTAAAATCTAAACCTAACCCCAAATCTAAACCTAACCCCAAATCTAAACCTAAAATCTAAACCTAACCCCAAATCTAAACCTAAAATCTAAACCTAACCCCAAATCTAAACCTAACCCCAAATCTAAACCTAAAATCTAAACCTAACCCCAAATCTAAACCTAAAATCTAAACCTAACCCCAAATCTAAACCTAACCCCAAATCTAAACCTAAAATCTAAACCTAACCCCAAATCTAAACCTAACCCCAAATCTAAACCTAAAATCTAAACCTAACCCCAAATCTAAACCTAAAATCTAAACCTAACCCCAAATCTAAACCTAAAATCTAAACCTAACCCCAAATCTAAACCTAACCCCAAATCTAAACCTAAAATCTAAACCTAACCCCAAATCTAAACCTAAAATCTAAACCTAACCCCAAATCTAAACCCCAAATCTAAACCTAACCCCAAATCTAAAACCCAAATCTTAACCTAAAATCTAAACCTAACCCCAAATCTAAACCTAAAATCTAAACCTAACCCCAAATCTAAACCTAACCCCAAATCTAAACCTAAAATCTAAACCAAAAATCTAAACCTAACCCCAAATCTAAACCTAAAATCTAAACCTAACCCCAAATCCAAACCTAAAATCTAAACCTAACCCCAAATCTAAACCTAAAATCTAAACCTAAACCCAAGTCTAAACCTAACCCCAAATCTAAACCTAAAATCTAAACCTAACCCCAAATCCAAACCTAAAATCTAAACCTAACCCCAAATCTAAACCTAACCCCAAATCTAAACCTAAAATCTAAACCTAACCCCAAATCTAAACCTAAAATCTAAACCTAACCCCAAATCGAAACCTAACCCCTAATCTAAACCTAAAATCTAAACCTAACCCCAAATCTAAACCTAAAATCTAAACCTAACCCCAAATCTAAACCTAACCCCAAATCTAAACCTAAAATCTAAACCGAACCCCAAATCTAAACCTAACCCCAAATCTAAACCTAAAATCTAAACCGAACCCCAAATCTAAACCTAAAATCTAAACCTAACCCCAAATCTAAACCTAAAATCTAAACCTAACCCCAAATCGAAACCTAACCCCAAATCTAAACCTAAAATCTAAACCTAACCCCAAATCTAAACCTAAAATCTAAACCTAACCCCAAATTTAAACCTAACACCAAATCTAAACCTAAAATCTAAACCTAACCCCAAATCTAAACCTTACCCCAAATCTAAACCTAAAATCTAAACCTAACCCCAAATCTAAACCTAAAATCTAAACCTAACCCCAAATCTAAACCTAAAATCTAAACCTAACCCCAAATCTAAACCTAAAATCTAAACCTAACCCCAAATCTAAACCTAAAATCTAAACCTAACCCCAAATCTAAACCTAAAATCTAAACCTAACCCCAAATCTAAACCTAAAATCTAAACCTAACCCCAAATCTAAACCTAACCCCTAATCTAAACCTAAAATCTAAACCTAACCCCAAATCTAAACCTAAAATCTAAACCTAACCCCAAATCTAAACCTAACCCCAAATCTAAACCTAAAATCTAAACCTAACCCCAAATCTAAACCTACAATCTAAACCTAACCTAAAATCTAAACCTAACCCCAAATCTAAACCTAAAATCTAAACCGAACCCCAAATCTAAACCTTAAATCTAAACCTAAAATCTAAACCTAAACCCAAATTTAAACCTAAAATCTAAACCTAACCCCAAATCTAAACCTATAATCTAAACCTAATCCCAAATCTAAACCTAAAATCTAAACCTAACCCCAAATTTAAACCTAAAATCTAAACCTAACCCCAAATCTAAACCTAACCCCTAATCTAAACCTAAAATCTAAACCTAACCCCAAATCTAAACCTAAAATCTAAACCTAACCCCAAATCTAAACCTAACCCCTAATCTAAACCTAAAATCTAAACCTAACCCCAAATCTAAACCTAAAATCTAAACCTAACCCCAAGTCTAAACCTAACCCCAAATCTAAACCTAAAATCTAAACCTAACCCCAAATCTAAACCTAAAATCTAAACCTAACCCCAAATCTAAACCTAACCCCAAATCTAAACCTAAAATCTAAACCTAACCCCAAATCTAAACCTTACCCCAAATATAAACCTAAAATCTAAACCTAACCCCAAATCTAAACCTAAAATCTAAACCTAACCCCAAATCTAAACCTAAAATCTAAACCTAACCCCAAATCTAAACCTAACCCCAAATCTAAACCTAAAATCTAAACCTAACCCCAAATCTAAACCTTAAATCTAAACCTAAAATCTAAACCTAACCCCAAATTTAAACCTAAAATCTAAACCTAACCCCAAATCTAAACCTAAAATCTAAACCTAACCCCAAACCTAAACCTAACCCCAAATCTAAACCTAAAATCTAAACCTAACCCCAAATCTAAACCTAATCCCAAATCTAAACCTAAAATCTAAACCTAACCCCAAATCTAAACCTAACCCCAAATCTAAACCTAACCCCAAATCTAAACCTAAAATCTAAACCTAACCCCAAGTCTAAACCTAACCCCAAATCTAAACCTAAAATATAAACCTAACCCCAAATCCAAACCTAAAATCTAAACATAACCCCAAATCTAAACCTAACCCCAAATCTAAACCTAAAATCTAAACCTAACCCCAAATCTAAACCTAAAATCTAAACCTAACCCCAAATCTAAACCTAAAATCTAAACCTAACCCCAAATCTAAACCTAAAATCTAAACCTAACCCCAAATCTAAACCTAACCCCAAATCTAAACCTTAAATCTAAACCTAACCCCAAATCTAAACCTAAAATCTAAACCTAACCCCAAATCTAAACCTAACCCCAAATCTAAACCTAAAATCTAAACCTAACCCCAAATCTAAACCTAAAATCTAAACCTAACCCCAAGTCTAAACCTAACCCCATATCTAAACCTAAAATCTAAACCTAACCCAAGTCTAAACTTAAAATCTAAACCTAACCCCAAATCTAAACCTAACCCCAAATCTAAACCTAAAATCTAAACCTAACCCCAAATCTAAACCTAAAATCTAAACCTAACCCCAAATCTAAACCTAACCCCAAATCTAAACCTAAAATCTAAACCTAACCCCAAATCTAAACCTAAGCCCAAATCTAAACCTAAAATCTAAACCTAACCCCAAATCTAAACCTAAAATCTAAACCTAACCCCAAATCTAAACCTAACCCCAAATCTAAACCTAAAATCTAAACCTAACCCCAAATCTAAACCTAAAATCTAAACCTAACCCCAAATCTAAACCTAACCCCAAATCTAAAACTACAATCTAAACCTAACCCCAAATCTAAACCTAAAATCTAAACCTAACCCCAAATCTAAACCTAACCCCAAATCTAAACCTAAAATCTAAACCAAAAATCTAAACCTAACCCCAAATTTAAATCTAAAATCTAAACCTAACCCCAAATCCAAACCTAAAATCTAAACCTAACCCCAAATCTAAACCTAAAATCTAAACCTACACCCAAGTCTAAACCTAACCCCAAATCTAAACCTAAAATCTAAACCTAACCCCAAATCCAAACCTAAAATCTAAACCTAACCCCAAATCTAAACCTAACCCCAAATCTAAACCTAAAATCTAAACCTAACCCCAAATCTAAACCTAAAATCTAAACCTAACCCCAAATCTAAACCTAACCCCTAATCTAAACCTAAAATCTAAACCTAACCCCAAATCTAAACCTAAAATCTAAACCTAACCCCAAATCTAAACCTAACCCCAAATCTAAACCTAAAATCTAAACCTAACCCCAAATCTAAACCTAACCCCATATCTAAACCTAAAATCTAAACCTAACCCCAAATCTAAACCTAACCCCAAATCTAAACCTAAAATCTAAACCTAACCCCAAATCTAAACCTAAAATCTAAACCTAACCCCAAATCTAAACCTAAAATCTAAACCTAACCCCAAATCTAAACCTAACCCCAAATCTAAAACTACAATCTAAACCTAACCCCAAATCTAAACCTAAAATCTAAACCTAACCCCAAATCTAAACCTAACCCCAAATCTAAACCTAAAATCTAAACCAAAAATCTAAACCTAACCCCAAATTTAAATCTAAAATCTAAACCTAACCCCAAATCCAAACCTAAAATCTAAACCTAACCCCAAATCTAAACCTAAAATCTAAACCTACACCCAAGTCTAAACCTAACCCCAAATCTAAACCTAAAATCTAAACCTAACCCCAAATCCAAACCTAAACTCTAAACCTAACCCCAAATCTAAACCTAACCCCAAATCTAAACCTAAAATCTAAACCTAACCCCAAATCTAAACCTAAAATCTAAACCTAACCCCAAATCTAAACCTAACCCCTAATCTAAACCTAAAATCTAAACCTAACCCCAAATCTAAACCTAAAATCTAAACCTAACCCCAAATCTAAACCTAACCCCAAATCTAAACCTAAAATCTAAACCTAACCCCAAATCTAAACCTAACCCCATATCTAAACCTAAAATCTAAACCTAACCCCAAATCTAAACCTAAAATCTAAACCTAACCCCAAATTTAAACCTAACACCAAATCTAAACCTAAAATCTAAACCTAACCCCAAATCTAAACCTAAAATCTAAACCTAACCCCAAATCTAAACCTAAAATCTAAACCTAACCCCAAATCTAAACCTAAAATCTAAACCTAACCCCAAATCTAAACCTAAAATCTAAACCTAACACCAAATCTAAACCTAACCCCAAATCTAAACCTAAAATCTAAACCTAACCCCAAATCTAAACCTAAAATCTAAACCTAACCCCAAATCTAAACCTAAAATCTAAACCTAACCCCAAATCTAAACCTAACCCCTAATCTAAACCTAAAATCTAAACCTAAGCCCAAATCTAAACCTAAAATCTAAACCTAACCCCAAATCTAAACCTAACCCCTAATGTAAACCTAAAATCTAAACCTAACCCCAAATCTAAACCTAAAATCTAAACCTAACCTAAAATCTAAACCTAACCCCAAATCTAAACCTAAAATCTAAACCTAACCCCAAATCTAAACCTTAAATCTAAACCTAAAATCTAAACCTAACCCCAAATTTAAACCTAAAATCTAAACCTAACCCCAAATCTAAACCTAACCCCATATCTAAACCTAAAATCTAAACCTAACCCCAAATCTAAACCTAAAATCTAAACCTAACCCCAAATTTAAACCTAACACCAAATCTAAACCTAAAATCTAAACCTAACCCCAAATCTAAACCTTACCCCAAATCTAAACCTAAAATCTAAACCTAACCCCAAATCTAAACCTAAAATCTAAACCTAACCCCAAATCTAAACCTAACCCCAAATCTAAACCTAAAATCTAAACCAAAAATCTAAACCTAACCCCAAATTTAAATCTAAAATCTAAACCTAACCCCAAATCCAAACCTAAAATCTAAACCTAACCCCAAATCTAAACCTAAAATCTAAACCTACACCCAAGTCTAAACCTAACCCCAAATCTAAACCTAAAATCTAAACCTAACCCCAAATCCAAACCTAAAATCTAAACCTAACCCCAAATCTAAACCTAACCCCAAATCTAAACCTAAAATCTAAACCTAACCCCAAATCTAAACCTAAAATCTAAACCTAACCCCAAATCTAAACCTAACCCCTAATCTAAACCTAAAATCTAAACCTAACCCCAAATCTAAACCTAAAATCTAAACCTAACCCCAAATCTAAACCTAACCCCAAATCTAAACCTAAAATCTAAACCTAACCCCAAATCTAAACCTAACCCCATATCTAAACCTAAAATCTAAACCTAACCCCAAATCTAAACCTAAAATCTAAACCTAACCCCAAATTTAAACCTAACACCAAATCTAAACCTAAAATCTAAACCTAACCCCAAATCTAAACCTTACCCCAAATGTAAACCTAAAATCTAAACCTAACCCCAAATCTAAACCTAAAATCTAAACCTAACCCCAAATCTAAACCTAAAATCTAAACCTAACCCCAAATCTAAACCTAAAATCTAAACCTAACCCCAAATCTAAACCTAAAATCTAAACCTAACACCAAATCTAAACCTAACCCCAAATCTAAACCTAAAATCTAAACCTAACCCCAAATCTAAACCTAAAATCTAAACCTAACCCCAAATCTAAACCTAAAATCTAAACCTAACCCCAAATCTAAACCTAACCCCTAATCTAAACCTAAAATCTAAACCTAACCCCAAATCTAAACCTAACCCCAAATCTAAACCTAAAATCTAAACCTAACCCCAAATCTAAACCTAAAATCTAAACCTAACCCCAAATCTAAACCTAAAATCTAAACCTAACCCCAAGTCTAAACCTAACCCCAAATCTAAACCTAAAATCTAAACCTAACCCCAAATCCAAACCTAAAATCTAAACATGACCCCAAATCTAAACCTAACCCCAAATCTAAACCTAAAATCTAAACCTAACCCCAAATCTAAACCTAAAATCTAAACCTAACCCCAAATCTAAACCTAACCCCTAATCTAAACCTAAAATCTAAACCTAACCCCAAATCTAAACCTAAAATCTAAACCTAACCCCAAATCTAAACCTAAAATCTAAACCTAACCCCAAATCTAAACCTAACCCCAAATCTAAACCTAAAATCTAAACCTAACCCCAAATCTAAACCTAAAATCTAAACCTAACCCCAAATCTAAACCTAACCCCAAATCTAAACCTAAAATCTAAACCTAACCCCAAATCTAAACCTAAAATCTAAACCTAACACCAAATCTAAACCTAACCCCAAATCTAAACCTAAAATCTAAACCTAACCCCAAATCTAAACCTAACCCCAAATCTAAACCTAAAATCTAAACCTAACCCCAAATCTAAACCTAAAATCTAAACCTAACCCCAAATCTAACCCTAAAATCTAAACCTAACCCCAAATCTAAACCTAACCCCAAATCTAAACCTAAAATCTAAACCTAACCCCAAATCTAAACCTAAAATCTAAACCTAACCCCAAATCTAAACCTAAAATCTAAACCTAACCCCAAATCTAAACCTAACCCCAAATCTAAACCTAAAATCTAAACCTAACCCCAAATCTAAACCTAAAATCTAAACCTAACCCCAAATCTAAACCTAAAATCTAAACCTAACCCCAAATCTAAACCTAACCCCAAATCTAAACCTAAAATCTAAACCTAACCCCAAATCTAAACCTTACCCCAAATATAAACCTAAAATCTAAACCTAACCCCAAATCTAAACCTAAAATCTAAACCTAACCCCAAATCTAAACCTTAAATCTAAACCTAAAATCTAAACCTAACCCCAAATTTAAACCTAAAATCTAAACCTAACCCCAAATCTAAACCTAAAATCTAAACCTAACCCCAAACCTAAACCTAACCCCAAATCTAAACCTAAAATCTAAACCTAACCCCAAATCTAAACCTAATCCCAAATCTAAACCTAAAATCTAAACCTAACCCCAAATCTAAACCTAACCCCAAATCTAAACCTAACCCCAAATCTAAACCTAAAATCTAAACCTAACCCCAAGTCTAAACCTAACCCCAAATCTAAACCTAAAATATAAACCTAACCCCAAATCCAAACCTAAAATCTAAACATAACCCCAAATCTAAACCTAACCCCAAATCTAAACCTAAAATCTAAACCTAACCCCAAATCTAAACCTAAAATCTAAACCTAACCCCAAATCTAAACCTAACCCCTAATCTAAACCTAAAATCTAAACCTAACCCCAAATCTAAACCTTACCCCAAATATAAACCTAAAATCTAAACCTAACCCCAAATCTAAACCTAAAATCTAAACCTAACCCCAAATCTAAACCTAAAATCTAAACCTAACCCCAAATCTAAACCTAAAATCTAAACCTAACCCCAAATCTAAACCTAACCCCAAATCTAAACCTTAAATCTAAACCTAACCCCAAATCTAAACCTAAAATCTAAACCTAACCCCAAATCTAAACCTAACCCCAAATCTAAACCTAAAATCTAAACCTAACCCCAAATCTAAACCTAAAATCTAAACCTAACCCCAAGTCTAAACCTAACCCCATATCTAAACCTAAAATCTAAACCTAACCCCAAGTCTAAACCTAAAATCTAAACCTAACCCCAAATCTAAACCTAACCCCAAATCTAAACCTAAAATCTAAACCTAACCCCAAATCTAAACCTAAAATCTAAACCTAACCCCAAATCTAAACCTAACCCCAAATCTAAACCTAAAATCTAAACCTAACCCCAAATCTAAACCTAACCCCAAATCTAAACCTAAAATCTAAACCTAACCCCAAATCTAAACCTAAAATCTAAACCTAACCCCAAATCTAAACCTAACCCCAAATCTAAACCTAAAATCTAAACCTAACCCCAAATCTAAACCTAAAATCTAAACCTAACCCCAAATCTAAACCCCAAATCTAAACCTAACCCCAAATCTAAAACCCAAATCTTAACCTAAAATCTAAACCTAACCCCAAATCTAAACCTAAAATCTAAACCTAACCCCAAATCTAAACCTAACCCCAAATCTAAACCTAAAATCTAAACCAAAAATCTAAACCTAACCCCAAATTTAAATCTAAAATCTAAACCTAACCCCAAATCTAAACCTAAAATCTAAACCTAACCCCAAATCTAAACCTAAAATCTAAACCTACACCCAAGTCTAAACCTAACCCCAAATCTAAACCTAAAATCTAAACCTAACCCCAAATCCAAACCTAAAATCTAAACCTAACCCCAAATCTAAACCTAACCCCAAATCTAAACCTAAAATCTAAACCTAACCCCAAATCTAAACCTAAAATCTAACCCTAACCCCAAATCTAAACCTAACCCCTAATCTAAACCTAAAATCTAAACCTAACCCCAAATCTAAACCTAAAATCTAAACCTAACCCCAAATCTAAACCTAACCCCAAATCTAAACCTAAAATCTAAACCTACACCCAAATCTAAACCTAACCCCAAATCTAAACCTAAAATCTAAACCTAACCCCAAATCTAAACCTTAAATCTAAACCTAACCCCAAATCTAAACCTAAAATCTAAACCTAACCCCAAATCTAAACCTAACCCCAAATCTAAACCTAAAATCTAAACCTAACCCCAAATCTAAACCTAAAATCTAAACCTAACCCCAAGTCTAAACCTAACCCCAAATCTAAACCTAAAATCTAAACCTAACCCCAAATCCAAACCTAAAATCTAAACCTAACCCCAAATCTAAACCTAACCCCAAATCTAAACCTAAAATCTAAACCTAACCCCAAATCTAAACCTAAAATCTAAACCTAACCCCAAATCTAAACCTAACCCCCAAACTAAAACTAAAATCTAAACCTAACCCCAAATCTACACCTAACCCCATATCTAAACCTAAAATCTAAACCTAACCCCAAATCTAAACCTAAAATCTAAACCTAACCCCAAATCTAAACCTTACCCCAAATATAAACCTAATATCTAAACCTAACCCCAAATCTAAACCTAAAATCTAAACCTAACCCCAAATCTAAACCTAAAATCTAAACCTAACCCCAAATCTAAACCTAAAATCTAAACCTAACCCCAAATCTAAACCTAAAATCTAAACCTAACCCCAAATCTAAACCTAACCCCAAATCTAAACCTAAAATCTAAACCTAACCCCAAATCTAAACCTAAAATCTAAACCTAACCCCAAATCTAAACCTAAAATCTAAACCTAACCCCAAGTCTAAACCTAACCCCAAATCTAAACCTAACCCCAAATCTAAACCTAAAATCTAAACCTAACCCCAAATCTAAACCTAAAATCTAAACCTAAAATCTAAAACTAACCCCAAATCTACACCTAACCCCATATCTAAACCTAAAATCTAAACCTAACCCCAAATCTAAACCTAAAATCTAAACCTAACCCCAAATCTAAACCTTACCCCAAATATAAACCTAAAATCTAAACCTAACCCCAAATCTAAACCTAAAATCTAAACCTAACCCCAAATCTAAACCTAAAATCTAAACCTAACCCCAAATCTAAACCTAAAATCTAAACCTAACCCCAAATCTAAACCTAACCCCAAATCTAAACCTAAAATCTAAACCTAACCCCAAATCTAAACCTAAAATCTAAACCTAACCCCAAATCTAAACCTAACCCCAAATCTAAACCTAAAATCTAAACCTAACCCCAAATCTAAACCTAAAATCTAAACCTAACCCCAAATCTAAACCTAAAATCTAAACCTAACCCCAAATCTAAACCTAACCCCAAATCTAAACCTAAAATCTAAACCTAACCCCAAATCTAAACCTAAAATCTAAACCTAACCCCAAATCTAAACCTAACCCCAAATCTAAACCTAAAATCTAAACCTAACCCCAAATCTAACCCTAAAATCTAAACCTAACCCCAAATCTAAACCCCAAATCTAAACCTAACCCCAAATCTAAACCCAAAATCTAAACCTAAAATCTAAACCTAACCCCAAATCTAAACCTAAAATCTAAACCTAACCCCAAATCTGAACCTAAAATCTAAACCTAACCCGAAATCTGAACCTAAAATCTAAACCTAACCCCAAATCTAAACCTAAAATCTAAACCTAACCCCAAATCTAAACCTAACCCCAAATCTAAACCTAAAATCTAAACCTAACCCCAAATCTAAACCCCAAATCTAAACCTAAAATCTAAACCTAACCCCAAATGTAAACCCAAGCCCAATTCTTAACCTAAAATCTAAACCTAACCCCAAATCTAAACCTAAAATCTAAACTTAACCCCAAATCTAAACCTAACTCCAAATCTAAACCTCAAATCTAAACCTAACTCCAAATCTAAACCTAACCCCAAATCTAAACCTAACCCCAAATCTAAACCTAAAATCTAAACCTAACCCCAAATCTAAACCTAACATCTAAACCTAACCCCAAATCTAAACCTAACCCCAAATCTAAACCTAAAATCTAAACCTAACCCCAAATCTAAACCTAAAATCTAAACCTAACCCCAAGTCTAAACCTAACCCCAAATCTAAACCTAAAATCTAAACCTAACCCCAAATCCAAAACTAAAATCTAAACCTAACCCCAAATCTAAATCTAACCCCAAATCTAAACCTAAAATCTAAACCTAACCCCAAATCTAAACCTAAAATCTAAACCTAACCCCAAATCTAAACCTAACCCCAAATCTAAACCTAAAATCTAAGCCTAACCCCAAATCTAAACCTAAAATCTAAACCTAACCCCAAATCTATACCTAACCCCAAATCTAAACCTAAAATCTAAACCTAACCCCAAATCTGAACCTAAAATCTAAACCTAACCCCAAATCTAAACCTAAAATCTAAACCTAACCCCAAATCTAAACCTAACCCCAAATCTAAACCTAAAATCTAAACCTAACCCCAAATCTAAACCCCAAATCTAAACCTAACCCCAAAACTAAAACCCAAATCTTAACCTAAAATCTAAACCTAACCCCAAATCTGAACCTAAAATCTAAACCTAACCCCAAATCTAAACCTAAAATCTAAACCTAACCCCAAATCTAAACCTAACCCCAAATCTAAACGCCAAATCTAAACCTAACCCCAAAACTAAAACCCAAATCGTAACCTAAAATCTAAACCTAACCCCAAATCTAAACCTAAAATCTAAACCTAACCCCAAATCTAAACCTAACCCCAAATCTAAACCTAAAATCTAAACCAAAAATCTAAACCTAACCCCAAATCTAAACCTAAAATCTAAACCTAACCCCAAATCTAAACCTAAAATCTAAACCTAACCCCAAATCTAAACCTAAAATCTAAACCTAACCCCAAGTCTAAACCTAACTCCAAATCTAAATCTAAAATATAAACCTAACCCCAAATCTAAACCTAACCCCAAATCTAAACCTAAAATCTAAACCTAACCCCAAATCTAACCCTAAAATCTAAACCTAACCCCAAATCTAAGCCTAAAATCTAAACCTAATCCCAAATCTAAACCTTAAATCTAAACGTAAAATCTAAACCTAACCCCAAATCTAAACCTAAAATCTAAACCTAACCCCAAATCTAAACCTAACCCCAAATCTAAACCTAAAATCTAAACCTAACCCCAAATCTAAACCTTAAATCTAAACGTAAAATCTAAACCTAACCCCAAATTTAAACCTAAAATCTAAACCTAACCCCAAATCTAACCCTAAAATCTAAACCTAACCCCAAATCTAAACCTAACCCCAAATCTAAACCTAAAATCTAAACCTAACCCCAAATCTAAACCTAAAATCTAAACCTAACCCCAAATCTAAACCTAACCCCAAATCTAAACCTAAAATCTAAACCTAACCCCAAATCTAAACCTAAAATCTAAACCTAACCCCAAATCTAAACCTAACCCCAAATCTAAACCTAAAATCTAAACCTAACCCCAAATCTAAACCTAACCCCAAATCTAAACCTAAAATCTAAACCTAACCCCAAATCTAAACCTAAAATCTAAACCTAACCCCAAATCTAAACCTAAAATCTAAACCTAACCCCAAATCTAAACCTAACCCCAAATCTAAACCTAAAATCTAAACCTAACCCCAAATCTAAACCTAAAATCTAAACAAAACCCCAAATCTAAACCTAAAATCTAAACCTAACCCCAAATCTAAAACCCAAATCTTAACCTAAAATCTAAACCTAACCCCAAATCTAAACCTAAAATCTAAACCTAACCCCAAATCTAAACCTAACCCCAAATCTAAACCTAAAATCTAAACCAAAAATCTAAACCTAACCCCAAATCTAAACCTAAAATCTAAACCTAACCCCAAATCCAAACCTAAAATCTAAACCTAACCCCAAATCTAAACCTAAAATCTAAACCTAAACCCAAGTCTAAACCTAACCCCAAATCTAAACCTAAAATCTAAACCTAACCCCAAATCCAAACCTAAAATCTAAACCTAACCCCAAATCTAAACCTAACCCCAAATCTAAACCTAAAATCTAAACCTAACCCCAAATCTAAACCTAAAATCTAAACCTAACCCCAAATCGAAACCTAACCCCTAATCTAAACCTAAAATCTAAACCTAACCCCAAATCTAAACCTAAAATCTAAACCTAACCCCAAATCTAAACCTAACCCCAAATCTAAACCTAAAATCTAAACCGAACCCCAAATCTAAACCTAACCCCAAATCTAAACCTAAAATCTAAACCGAACCCCAAATCTAAACCTAACCCCATATCTAAACCTAAAATCTAAACCTAACCCCAAATCTAAACCTCAAATCTAAACCTAACCCCAAATTTAAACCTAACACCAAATCTAAACCTAAAATCTAAACCTAACCCCAAATCTAAACCTTACCCCAAATCTAAACCTAAAATCTAAACCTAACCCCAAATCTAAACCTAAAATCTAAACCTAACCCCAAATCTAAACCTAAAATCTAAACCTAACCCCAAATCTAAACCTAAAATCTAAACCTAACCCCAAATCTAAACCTAACCCCAAATCTAAACCTAAAATCTAAACCTAACCCCAAATCTAAACCTAAAATCTAAACCTAACCCCAAATCTAAACCTAAAATCTAAACCTAACCCCAAATCTAAACCTAACCCCTAATCTAAACCTAAAATCTAAACCTAACCCCAAATCTAAACCTAAAATCTAAACCTAACCCCAAATCTAAACCTAACCCCTAATGTAAACCTAAAATCTAAACCTAACCCCAAATCTAAACCTACAATCTAAACCTAACCTAAAATCTAAACCTAACCCCAAATCTAAACCTAAAATCTAAACCGAACCCCAAATCTAAACCTTAAATCTAAACTTAAAATCTAAACCTAAACCCAAATTTAAACCTAAAATCTAAACCTAACCCCAAATCTAAACCTATAATCTAAACCTAATCCCAAATCTAAACCTAAAATCTAAACCTAACCCCAAATTTAAACCTAAAATCTAAACCTAACCCCAAATCTAAACCTAACCCCTAATCTAAACCTAAAATCTAAACCTAACCCCAAATCTAAACCTAAAATCTAAACCTAACCCCAAATCTAAACCTAACCCCTAATCTAAACCTTAAATCTAAACCTAACCCCAAATCTAAACCTAAAATCTAAACCTAACCCCAAGTCTAAACCTAACCCCAAATCTAAACCTAAAATCTAAACCTAACCCCAAATCTAAACCTAAAATCTAAACCTAACCCCAAATCTAAACCTAACCCCAAATCTAAACCTAAAATCTAAACCTAACCCCAAATCTAAACCTTACCCCAAGTATAAACCTAAAATCTAAACCTAACCCCAAATCTAAACCTAAAATCTAAACCTAACCCCAAATCTAAACCTAAAATCTAAACCTAACCCCAAATCTAAACCTAACCCCAAATCTAAACCTAAAATCTAAACCTAACCCCAAATCTAAACCTTAAATCTAAACCTAAAATCTAAACCTAACCCCAAATTTAAACCTAAAATCTAAACCTAACCCCAAATCTAAACCTAAAATCTAAACCTAACCCCAAACCTAAACCTAACCCCAAATCTAAACCTAAAATCTAAACCTAACCCCAAATCTAAACCTAATCCCAAATCTAAACCTAAAATCTAAACCTAACCCCAAATCTAAACCTAACCCCAAATCTAAACCTAAAATCTAAACCTAACCCCAAGTCTAAACCTAACCCCAAATCTAAACCTAAAATATAAACCTAACCCCAAATCCAAACCTAAAATCTAAACATAACCCCAAATCTAAACCTAACCCCAAATCTAAACCTAAAATCTAAACCTAACCCCAAATCTAAACCTAAAATCTAAACCTAACCCCAAATCTAAACCTAACCCCTAATCTAAACCTAAAATCTAAACCTAACCCCAAATCTAAACCTTACCCCAAATATAAACCTAAAATCTAAACCTAACCCCAAATCTAAACCTAAAATCTAAACCTAACCCCAAATCTAAACCTAAAATCTAAACCTAACCCCAAATCTAAACCTAAAATCTAAACCTAACCCCAAATCTAAACCTAACCCCAAATCTAAACCTTAAATCTAAACCTAACCCCAAATCTAAACCTAAAATCTAAACCTAACCCCAAATCTAAACCTAACCCCAAATCTAAACCTAAAATCTAAACCTAACCCCAAATCTAACCCTAAAATCTAAACCTAACCCCAAGTCTAAACCTAACCCCATATCTAAACCTAAAATCTAAACCTAACCCAAGTCTAAACCTAAAATCTAAACCTAACCCCAAATCTAAACCTAACCCCAAATCTAAACCTAAAATCTAAACCTAACCCCAAATCTAAACCTAAAATCTAAACCTAACCCCAAATCTAAACCTAACCCCAAATCTAAACCTAAAATCTAAACCTAACCCCAAATCTAAACCTAAGCCCAAATCTAAACCTAAAATCTAAACCTAACCCCAAATCTAAACCTAAAATCTAAACCTAACCCCAAATCTAAACCTAAAATCTAAACCTAACCCCAAATCTAAACCTAACCCCAAATCTAAACCTAAAATCTAAACCTAACCCCAAATCTAAACCTAAAATCTAAACCTAACCCCAAATCTAAACCTAAAATCTAAACCTAACCCCAAATCTAAACCTAACCCCAAATCTAAAACTACAATCTAAACCTAACCCCAAATCTAAACCTAAAATCTAAACCTAACCCCAAATCTAAACCTATAATCTAAACCTAATCCCAAATCTAAACCTAAAATCTAAACCTAACCCCAAATTTAAACCTAAAATCTAAACCTAACCCCAAATCTAAACCTATAATCTAAACCTAATCCCAAATCTAAACCTAAAATCTAAACCTAACCCCAAATTTAAACCTAAAATTTAAACCTAACCCCAAATCTAAACCTAACCCCTAATCTAAACCTAAAATCTAAACCTAACCCCAAATCTAAACCTAAAATCTAAACCAAACCCCAAATCTAAACCTAACCCCTAATCTAAACCTTAAATCTAAACCTAACCCCAAATCTAAACCTAAAATCTAAACCTAACCCCAAGTCTAAACCTAACCCCAAATCTAAACCTAAAATCTAAACCTAACCCCAAATCTAAACCTAAAATCTAAACCTAACCCCAAATCTAAACCTAACCCCAAATCTAAACCTAAAATCTAAACCTAACCCCAAATCTAAACCTTACCCCAAGTATAAACCTAAAATCTAAACCTAACCCCAAATCTAAACCTAAAATCTAAACCTAACCCCAAATCTAAACCTAAAATCTAAACCTAACCCCAAATCTAAACCTAACCCCAAATATAAACCTAAAATCTAAACCTAACCCCAAATCTAAACCTTAAATCTAAACCTAAAATCTAAACCTAACCCCAAATTTAAACCTAAAATCTAAACCTAACCCCAAATCTAAACCTAAAATCTAAACCTAACCCCAAACCTAAACCTAACCCCAAATCTAAACCTAAAATCTAAACCTAACCCCAAATCTAAACCTAATCCCAAATCTAAACCTAAAATCTAAACCTAACCCCAAATCTAAACCTAACCCCAAATCTAAACCTAACCCCAAATCTAAACCTAAAATCTAAACCTAACCCCAAGTCTAAACCTAACCCCAAATCTAAACCTAAAATATAAACCTAACCCCAAATCCAAACCTAAAATCTAAACATAACCCCAAATCTAAACCTAACCCCAAATCTAAACCTAAAATCTAAACCTAACCCCAAATCTAAACCTAAAATCTAAACCTAACCCCAAATCTAAACCTAACCCCTAATCTAAACCTAAAATCTAAACCTAACCCCAAATCTAAACCTTACCCCAAATATAAACCTAAAATCTAAACCTAACCCCAAATCTAAACCTAAAATCTAAACCTAACCCCAAATCTAAACCTAAAATCTAAACCTAACCCCAAATCTAAACCTAAAATCTAAACCTAACCCCAAATCTAAACCTAACCCCAAATCTAAACCTTAAATCTAAACCTAACTCCAAATCTAAACCTAAAATCTAAACCTAACCCCAAATCTAAACCTAACCCCAAATCTAAACCTAAAATCTAAACCTAACCCCAAATCTAAACCTAAAATCTAAACCTAACCCCAAGTCTAAACCTAACCCCATATCTAAACCTAAAATCTAAACCTAACCCAAGTCTAAACCTAAAATCTAAACCTAACCCCAAATCTAAACCTAACCCCAAATCTAAACCTAAAATCTAAACCTAACCCCAAATCTAAACCTAAAATCTAAACCTAACCCCAAATCTAAACCTAACCCCAAATCTAAACCTAAAATCTAAACCTAACCCCAAATCTAAACCTAAGCCCAAATCTAAACCTAAAATCTAAACCTAACCCCAAATCTAAACCTAAAATCTAAACCTAACCCCAAATCTAAACCTAAAATCTAAACCTAACCCCAAATCTAAACCTAACCCCAAATCTAAACCTAAAATCTAAACCTAACCCCAAATCTAAACCTAAAATCTAAACCTAACCCCAAATCTAAACCTAAAATCTAAACCTAACCCCAAATCTAAACCTTACCCCAAATCTAAACCTAAAATCTAAACCAAAAATCTAAACCTAACCCCAAATTTAAATCTAAAATCTAAACCTAACCCCAAATCCAAACCTAAAATCTAAACCTAACCCCAAATCTAAACCTAAAATCTAAACCTACACCCAAGTCTAAACCTAACCCCAAATCTAAACCTAAAATCTAAACCTAACCCCAAATCCAAACCTAAAATCTAAACCTAACCCCAAATCTAAACCTAACCCCAAATCTAAACCTAAAATCTAAACCTAACCCCAAATCTAAACCTAAAATCTAAACCTAACCCCAAATCTAAACCTAACCCCTAATATAAACCTAAAATCTAAACCTAACCCCAAATCTAAACCTAAAATCTAAACCTAACCCCAAATCTAAACCTAACCCCAAATCTAAACCTAAAATCTAAACCTAACCCCAAATCTAAACCTAACCCCATATCTAAACCTAAAATCTAAACCTAACCCCAAATCTAAACCTAAAATCTAAACCTAACCCCAAATTTAAACCTAACACCAAATCTAAACCTAAAATCTAAACCTAACCCCAAATCTAAACCTAAAATCTAAACCTAACCCCAAATCTAAACCTAAAATCTAAACCTAACCCCAAGTCTAAACCTAAAATCTAAACCTAACCCCAAATCTAAACCTAAAATCTAAACCTAACACCAAATCTAAACCTAACCCCAAATCTAAACCTAAAATCTAAACCTAACCCCAAATCTAAACCTAAAATCTAAACCTAACCCCAAATCTAAACCTAAAATCTAAACCTAACCCCAAATCTAAACCTAACCCCTAATCTAAACCTAAAATCTAAACCTAAGCCCAAATCTAAACCTAAAATCTAAACCTAACCCCAAATCTAAACCTAACCCCTAATGTAAACCTAAAATCTAAACCTAACCCCAAATCTAAACCTAAAATCTAAACCTAACCTAAAATCTAAACCTAACCCCAAATCTAAACCTAAAATCTAAACCTAACCCCAAATCTAAACCTTAAATCTAAACCTAAAATCTAAACCTAACCACAAATTTAAACCTAAAATCTAAACCTAACCCCAAATCTAAACCTAACCCCATATCTAAACCTAAAATCTAAACCTAACCCCAAATCTAAACCTAAAATCTAAACCTAACCCCAAATCTAAACCTAACCCCAAATCTAAACCTAAAATCTAAACCTAACCCCAAATCTAAACCTAAAATCTAAACCTAACCCCAAATCTAAACCTAACCCCAAATCTAAAACTACAATCTAAACCTAACCCCAAATCTAAACCTAAAATCTAAACCTAACCCCAAATCTAAACCTAAAATCTAAACCTAACCCCAAATCTAAACCTAACCCCTAATCTAAACCTAAAATCTAAACCTAACCCCAAATCTAAACCTAAAATCTAAACCTAACCCCAAATCTAAACCTAACCCCTAATGTAAACCTAAAATCTAAACCTAACCCCAAATCTAAACCTACAATCTAAACCTAACCTAAAATCTAAACCTAACCCCAAATCTAAACCTAAAATCTAAACCGAACCCCAAATCTAAACCTTAAATCTAAACCTAAAATCTAAACCTAAACCCAAATTTAAACCTAAAATCTAAACCTAACCCCAAATCTAAACCTATAATCTAAACCTAATCCCAAATCTAAACCTAACCCCAAATTTAAACCTAAAATCTAAACCTAACCCCAAATCTAAACCTAACCCCTAATCTAAACCTAAAATCTAAACCTAACCCCAAATCTAAACCTAAAATCTAAACCTAACCCCAAATCTAAACCTAACCCCTAATCTAAACCTTAAATCTAAACCTAACCCCAAATCTAAACCTAAAATCTAAACCTAACCCCAAGTCTATACCTAACCCCAAATCTAAACCTAAAATCTAAACCTAACCCCAAATCTAAACCTAAAATCTAAACCTAACCCCAAATCTAAACCTAACCCCAAATCTAAACCTAAAATCTAAACCTAACCCCAAATCTAAACCTTACCCCAAGTATAAACCTAAAATCTAAACCTAACCCCAAATCTAAACCTAAAATCTAAACCTAACCCCAAATCTAAACCTAAAATCTAAACCTAACCCCAAATCTAAACCTAACCCCAAATCTAAACCTAAAATCTAAACCTAACCCCAAATCTAAACCTTAAATCTAAACCTAAAATCTAAACCTAACCCCAAATTTAAACCTAAAATCTAAACCTAACCCCAAATCTAAACCTAACCCCTAATCTAAACCTAAAATCTAAACCTAACCCCAAATCTAAACCTAAAATCTAAACCTAACCCCAAATCTAAACCTAACCCCTAATCTAAACCTTAAATCTAAACCTAACCCCAAATCTAAACCTAAAATCTAAACCTAACCCCAAGTCTAAACCTAACCCCAAATCTAAACCTAAAATCTAAACCTAACCCCAAATCTAAACCTAAAATCTAAACCTAACCCCAAATCTAAACCTAACCCCAAATCTAAACCTAAAATCTAAACCTAACCCCAAATCTAAACCTTACCCCAAGTATAAACCTAAAATCTAAACCTAACCCCAAATCTAAACCTAAAATCTAAACCTAACCCCAAATCTAAACCTAAAATCTAAACCTAACCCCAAATCTAAACCTAACCCCAAATCTAAACCTAAAATCTAAACCTAACCCCAAATCTAAACCTTAAATCTAAACCTAAAATCTAAACCTAACCCCAAATTTAAACCTAAAATCTAAACCTAACCCCAAATCTAAACCTAAAATCTAAACCTAAACCCAAACCTAAACCTAACCCCAAATCTAAACCTAAAATCTAAACCTAACCCCAAATCTAAACCTAATCCCAAATCTAAACCTAAAATCTAAACCTAACCCCAAATCTAAACCTAACCCCAAATCTAAACCTAACCCCAAATCTAAACCTAAAATCTAAACCTAACCCCAAGTCTAAACCTAACCCCAAATCTAAACCTAAAATATAAACCTAACCCCAAATCCAAACCTAAAATCTAAACATAACCCCAAATCTAAACCTAACCCCAAATCTAAACCTAAAATCTAAACCTAACCCCAAATCTAAACCTAAAATCTAAACCTAACCCCAAATCTAAACCTAACCCCTAATCTAAACCTAAAATCTAAACCTAACCCCAAATCTAAACCTTACCCCAAATATAAACCTAAAATCTAAACCTAACCCCAAATCTAAACCTAAAATCTAAACCTAACCCCAAATCTAAACCTAAAATCTAAACCTAACCCCAAATCTAAACCTAAAATCTAAACCTAACCCCAAATCTAAACCTTAAATCTAAACCTAACCCCAAATCTAAACCTAAAATCTAAACCTAACCCCAAATCTAAACCTAACCCCAAATCTAAACCTAAAATCTAAACCTAACCCCAAATCTAAACCTAAAATCTAAACCTAACCCCAAGTCTAAACCTAACCCCATATCTAAACCTAAAATCTAAACCTAACCCAAGTCTAAACCTAAAATCTAAACCTAACCCCAAATCTAAACCTAACCCCAAATCTAAACCTAAAATCTAAACCTAACCCCAAATCTAAACCTAAAATCTAAACCTAACCCCAAATCTAAACCTAACCCCAAATCTAAACCTAAAATCTAAACCTAACCCCAAATCTAAACCTAAGCCCAAATCTAAACCTAAAATCTAAACCTAACCCCAAATCTAAACCTAAAATCTAAACCTAACCCCAAATCTAAACCTAAAATCTAAACCTAACCCCAAATCTAAACCTAACCCCAAATCTAAACCTAAAATCTAAACCTAACCCCAAATCTAAACCTAAAATCTAAACCTAACCCCAAATCTAAACCTAAAATCTAAACCTAACCCCAAATCTAAACCTAACCCCAAATCTAAAACTACAATCTAAACCTAACCCCAAATCTAAACCTAAAATCTAAACCTAACCCCAAATCTAAACCTAACCCCAAATCTAAACCTAAAATCTAAACCAAAAATCTAAACCTAACCCCAAATTTAAATCTAAAATCTAAACCTAACCCCAAATCCAAACCTAAAATCTAAACCTAACCCCAAATCTAAACCTAAAATCTAAACCTACACCCAAGTCTAAACCTAACCCCAAATCTAAACCTAAAATCTAAACCTAACCCCAAATCCAAACCTAAAATCTAAACCTAACCCCAAATCTAAACCTAACCCCAAATCTAAACCTAAAATCTAAACCTAACCCCTAATGTAAACCTAAAATCTAAACCTAACCCCAAATCTAAACCTAACCCCTAATCTAAACCTAAAATCTAAACCTAACCCCAAATCTAAACCTAAAATCTAAACCTAACCCCAAATCTAAACCTAACCCCAAATCTAAACCTAAAATCTAAACCTAACCCCAAATCTAAACCTAACCCCATATCTAAACCTAAAATCTAAACCTAACCCCAAATCTAAACCTAAAATCTAAACCTAACCCCAAATTTAAACCTAACACCAAATCTAAACCTAAAATCTAAACCTAACCCCAAATCTAAACCTAAAATCTAAACCTAACCCCAAATCTAAACCTAAAATCTAAACCTAACCCCAAATCTAAACCTAAAATCTAAACCTAACCCCAAATCTAAACCTAACCCCAAATCTAAACCTAAAATCTAAACCTAACCCCAAATCTAAACCTAACCCCTAATCTAAACCTTAAATCTAAACCTAACCCCAAATCTAAACCTAAAATCTAAACCTAACCCCAAGTCTAAACCTAACCCCAAATCTAAACCTAAAATCTAAACCTAACCCCAAATCTAAACCTAAAATCTAAACCTAACCCCAAATCTAAACCTAACCCCAAATCTAAACCTAAAATCTAAACCTAACCCCAAATCTAAACCTTACCCCAAGTATAAACCTAAAATCTAAACCTAACCCCAAATCTAAACCTAAAATCTAAACCTAACCCCAAATCTAAACCTAAAATCTAAACCTAACCCCAAATCTAAACCTAACCCCAAATCTAAACCTAAAATCTAAACCTAACCCCAAATCTAAACCTTAAATCTAAACCTAAAATCTAAACCTAACCCCAAATTTAAACCTAAAATCTAAACCTAACCCCAAATCTAAACCTAAAATCTAAACCTAACCCCAAACCTAAACCTAACCCCAAATCTAAACCTAAAATCTAAACCTAACCCCAAATCTAAACCTAATCCCAAATCTAAACCTAAAATCTAAACCTAACCCCAAATCTAAACCTAACCCCAAATCTAAACCTAACCCCAAATCTAAACCTAAAATCTAAACCTAACCCCAAGTCTAAACCTAACCCCAAATCTAAACCTAAAATATAAACCTAACCCCAAATCCAAACCTAAAATCTAAACATAACCCCAAATCTAAACCTAACCCCAAATCTAAACCTAAAATCTAAACCTAACCCCAAATCTAAACCTAAAATCTAAACCTAACCCCAAATCTAAACCTAACCCCTAATCTAAACCTAAAATCTAAACCTAACCCCAAATCTAAACCTTACCCCAAATATAAACCTAAAATCTAAACCTAACCCCAAATCTAAACCTAAAATCTAAACCTAACCCCAAATCTAAACCTAAAATCTAAACCTAACCCCAAATCTAAACCTAAAATCTAAACCTAACCCCAAATCTAAACCTTAAATCTAAACCTAACCCCAAATCTAAACCTAAAATCTAAACCTAACCCCAAATCTAAACCTAACCCCAAATCTAAACCTAAAATCTAAACCTAACCCCAAATCTAAACCTAAAATCTAAACCTAACCCCAAGTCTAAACCTAACCCCATATCTAAACCTAAAATCTAAACCTAACCCAAGTCTAAACCTAAAATCTAAACCTAACCCCAAATCTAAACCTAACCCCAAATCTAAACCTAAAATCTAAACCTAACCCCAAATCTAAACCTAAAATCTAAACCTAACCCCAAATCTAAACCTAACCCCAAATCTAAACCTAAAATCTAAACCTAACCCCAAATCTAAACCTAAGCCCAAATCTAAACCTAAAATCTAAACCTAACCCCAAATCTAAACCTAAAATCTAAACCTAACCCCAAATCTAAACCTAAAATCTAAACCTAACCCCAAATCTAAACCTAACCCCAAATCTAAACCTAAAATCTAAACCTAACCCCAAATCTAAACCTAAAATCTAAACCTAACCCCAAATCTAAACCTAAAATCTAAACCTAACCCCAAATCTAAACCTAACCCCAAATCTAAAACTACAATCTAAACCTAACCCCAAATCTAAACCTAAAATCTAAACCTAACCCCAAATCTAAACCTAACCCCAAATCTAAACCTAAAATCTAAACCAAAAATCTAAACCTAACCCCAAATTTAAATCTAAAATCTAAACCTAACCCCAAATCCAAACCTAAAATCTAAACCTAACCCCAAATCTAAACCTAACCCCAAATCTAAACCTAAAATCTAAACCTAACCCCAAATCTAAACCTAAAATCTAAACCTAACCCCAAATCTAAACCTAAAATCTAAACCTAACCCCAAATCTAAACCTAAAATCTAAACCTAACCCCAAATCTAAACCTAAAATCTAAACCTAACACCAAATCTAAACCTAACCCCAAATCTAAACCTAAAATCTAAACCTAACCCCAAATCTAAACCTAAAATCTAAACCTAACCCCAAATCTAAACCTAAAATCTAAACCTAACCCCAAATCTAAACCTAACCCCTAATCTAAACCTAAAATCTAAACCTAAGCCCAAATCTAAACCTAAAATCTAAACCTAACCCCAAATCTAAACCTAACCCCTAATGTAAACCTAAAATCTAAACCTAACCCCAAATCTAAACCTAAAATCTAAACCTAACCTAAAATCTAAACCTAACCCCAAATCTAAACCTAAAATCTAAACCTAACCCCAAATCTAAACCTTAAATCTAAACCTAAAATCTAAACCTAACCCCAAATTTAAACCTAAAATCTAAACCTAACCCCAAATCTAAACCTAACCCCATATCTAAACCTAAAATCTAAACCTAACCCCAAATCTAAACCTAAAATCTAAACCTAACCCCAAATTTAAACCTAACACCAAATCTAAACCTAAAATCTAAACCTAACCCCAAATCTAAACCTTACCCCAAATCTAAACCTAAAATCTAAACCTAACCCCAAATCTAAACCTAAAATCTAAACCTAACCCCAAATCTAAACCTAACCCCAAATCTAAACCTAAAATCTAAACCAAAAATCTAAACCTAACCCCAAATTTAAATCTAAAATCTAAACCTAACCCCAAATCCAAACCTAAAATCTAAACCTAACCCCAAATCTAAACCTAAAATCTAAACCTACACCCAAGTCTAAACCTAACCCCAAATCTAAACCTAAAATCTAAACCTAACCCCAAATCCAAACCTAAAATCTAAACCTAACCCCAAATCTAAACCTAACCCCAAATCTAAACCTAAAATCTAAACCTAACCCCAAATCTAAACCTAAAATCTAAACCTAACCCCAAATCTAAACCTAACCCCTAATCTAAACCTAAAATCTAAACCTAACCCCAAATCTAAACCTAAAATCTAAACCTAACCCCAAATCTAAACCTAACCCCAAATCTAAACCTAAAATCTAAACCTAACCCCAAATCTAAACCTAACCCCATATCTAAACCTAAAATCTAAACCTAACCCCAAATCTAAACCTAAAATCTAAACCTAACCCCAAATTTAAACCTAACACCAAATCTAAACCTAAAATCTAAACCTAACCCCAAATCTAAACCTTACCCCAAATGTAAACCTAAAATCTAAACCTAACCCCAAATCTAAACCTAAAATCTAAACCTAACCCCAAATCTAAACCTAAAATCTAAACCTAACCCCAAATCTAAACCTAAAATCTAAACCTAACACCAAATCTAAACCTAACCCCAAATCTAAACCTAAAATCTAAACCTAACCCCAAATCTAAACCTAAAATCTAAACCTAACCCCAAATCTAAACCTAAAATCTAAACCTAACCCCAAATCTAAACCTAACCCCTAATCTAAACCTAAAATCTAAACCTAAGCCCAAATCTAAACCTAAAATCTAAACCTAACCCCAAATCTAAACCTAACCCCTAATGTAAACCTAAAATCTAAACCTAACCCCAAATCTAAACCTAAAATCTAAACCTAACCTAAAATCTAAACCTAACCCCAAATCTAAACCTAAAATCTAAACCTAACCCCAAATCTAAACCTTAAATCTAAACCTAAAATCTAAACCTAACCCCAAATTTAAACCTAAAATCTAAACCTAACCCCAAATCTAAACCTAAAATCTAAACCTAACCCCAAATCTAAACCTAAAATCTAAACCTAACCCCAAATTTAAACCTAAAATCTAAACCTAACCCCAAATCTAAACCTAACCCCTAATCTAAACCTAAAATCTAAACCTAAGCCCAAATCTAAACCTAAAATCTAAACCTAACCCCAAATCTAAACCTAACCCCTAATCTAAACCTAAAATCTAAACCTAACCCCAAATCTAAACCTAAAATCTAAACCTAACCCCAAGTCTAAACCTAACCCCAAATCTAAAACTAAATTCTAAACCTAAAATCTAAACCTAACCCCAAATCTAAACCTAAAATCTAAACCTAACCCCAAATCTAAACCTTACCCCAAATATAAACCTAAAATCTAAACCTAACCCCAAATCTAAACCTAAAATCTAAACCTAACCCCAAATCTAAACCTAAAATCTAAACCTAACCCCAAATCTAAACCTAACCCCAAATCTAAACCTAAAATCTAAACCTAACCCCAAATCTAAACCTTAAATCTAAACCTAAAATCTAAACCTAACCCCAAATTTAAACCTAAAATCTAAACCTAACCCCAAATCTAAACCTAAAATCTAAACCTAACCCCAAATCTAAACCTAACCCCAAATCTAAACCTAAAATCGAAACCTAACCCCAAATCTAAACCTAACCCCAAATCTAAACCTAAAATCTAAACCTAACCCCAAATCTAAACCTAAAATCTAAACCTAACCCCAAATCTAAACCTAAAATCTAAACCTAACCCCAAGTCTAAACCTAACCCCAAATCTAAACCTAAAATCTAAACCTAACCCCAAATCCAAACCTAAAATCTAAACATGACCCCAAATCTAAACCTAACCCCAAATCTAAACCTAAAATCTAAACCTAACCCCAAATCTAAACCTAAAATCTAAACCTAACCCCAAATCTAAACCTAACCCCTAATCTAAACCTAAAATCTAAACCTAACCCCAAATCTAAACCTTACCCCAAATATAAACCTAAAATCTAAACCTAACCCCAAATCTAAACCTAAAATCTAAACCTAACCCCAAATCTAAACCTAAAATCTAAACCTAACCCCAAATCTAAACCTTAAATCTAAACCTAACCCCAAATATAAACCTAAAATCTAAACCTAACCCCAAATCTAAACCTAACCCCAAATCTAAACCTAAAATCTAAACCTAACCCCAAATCTAAACCTAAAATCTAAACCTAACCCCAAATCTAAACCTAACCCCTAATCTAAACCTAAAATCTAAACCTAACCCCAAATCTAAACCTAACCCCTAATCTAAACCTAAAATCTAAACCTAACCCCAAATCTAAACCTAACCCCTAATCTAAACCTAAAATCTAAACCTAACCCCAAATCTAAACCTAAAATCTAAACCTAACCCCAAATCTAAACCTAACCCCAAATCTAAACCTAAAATCTAAACCTAACCCCAAATCTAAACCTAACCCCATATCTAAACCTAAAATCTAAACCTAACCCCAAATCTAAACCTAAAATCTAAACCTAACCCCAAATTTAAACCTAACACCAAATCTAAACCTAAAATCTAAACCTAACCCCAAATCTAAACCTAAAATCTAAACCTAACCCCAAATCTAAACCTAAAATCTAAACCTAACCCCAAATCTAAACCTAAAATCTAAACCTAACCCCAAATCTAAACCTAAAATCTAAACCTAACACCAAATCTAAACCTAACCCCAAATCTAAACCTAAAATCTAAACCTAACCCCAAATCTAAACCTAAAATCTAAACCTAACCCCAAATCTAAACCTAAAATCTAAACCTAACCCCAAATCTAAACCTAACCCCTAATCTAAACCTAAAATCTAAACCTAAGCCCAAATCTAAACCTAAAATCTAAACCTAACCCCAAATCTAAACCTAACCCCTAATGTAAACCTAAAATCTAAACCTAACCCCAAATCTAAACCTAAAATCTAAACCTAACCTAAAATCTAAACCTAACCCCAAATCTAAACCTAAAATCTAAACCTAACCCCAAATCTAAACCTTAAATCTAAACCTAAAATCTAAACCTAACCCCAAATTTAAACCTAAAATCTAAACCTAACCCCAAATCTAAACCTAACCCCATATCTAAACCTAAAATCTAAACCTAACCCCAAATCTAAACCTAAAATCTAAACCTAACCCCAAATTTAAACCTAACACCAAATCTAAACCTAAAATCTAAACCTAACCCCAAATCTAAACCTTACCCCAAATCTAAACCTAAAATCTAAACCTAACCCCAAATCTAAACCTAAAATCTAAACCTAACCCCAAATCTAAACCTAACCCCAAATCTAAACCTAAAATCTAAACCAAAAATCTAAACCTAACCCCAAATTTAAATCTAAAATCTAAACCTAACCCCAAATCCAAACCTAAAATCTAAACCTAACCCCAAATCTAAACCTAAAATCTAAACCTACACCCAAGTCTAAACCTAACCCCAAATCTAAACCTAAAATCTAAACCTAACCCCAAATCCAAACCTAAAATCTAAACCTAACCCCAAATCTAAACCTAACCCCAAATCTAAACCTAAAATCTAAACCTAACCCCAAATCTAAACCTAAAATCTAAACCTAACCCCAAATCTAAACCTAACCCCTAATCTAAACCTAAAATCTAAACCTAACCCCAAATCTAAACCTAAAATCTAAACCTAACCCCAAATCTAAACCTAACCCCAAATCTAAACCTAAAATCTAAACCTAACCCCAAATCTAAACCTAACCCCATATCTAAACCTAAAATCTAAACCTAACCCCAAATCTAAACCTAAAATCTAAACCTAACCCCAAATTTAAACCTAACACCAAATCTAAACCTAAAATCTAAACCTAACCCCAAATCTAAACCTTACCCCAAATGTAAACCTAAAATCTAAACCTAACCCCAAATCTAAACCTAAAATCTAAACCTAACCCCAAATCTAAACCTAAAATCTAAACCTAACCCCAAATCTAAACCTAAAATCTAAACCTAACCCCAAATCTAAACCTAAAATCTAAACCTAACACCAAATCTAAACCTAACCCCAAATCTAAACCTAAAATCTAAACCTAACCCCAAATCTAAACCTAAAATCTAAACCTAACCCCAAATCTAAACCTAACCCCTAATCTAAACCTAAAATCTAAACCTAAGCCCAAATCTAAACCTAAAATCTAAACCTAACCCCAAATCTAAACCTAACCCCTAATGTAAACCTAAAATCTAAACCTAACCCCAAATCTAAACCTAAAATCTAAACCTAACCTAAAATCTAAACCTAACCCCAAATCTAAACCTAAAATCTAAACCTAACCCCAAATCTAAACCTTAAATCTAAACCTAAAATCTAAACCTAACCCCAAATTTAAACCTAAAATCTAAACCTAACCCCAAATCTAAACCTAAAATCTAAACCTAACCCCAAATCTAAACCTAAAATCTAAACCTAACCCCAAATTTAAACCTAAAATCTAAACCTAACCCCAAATCTAAACCTAACCCCTAATCTAAACCTAAAATCTAAACCTAAGCCCAAATCTAAACCTAAAATCTAAACCTAACCCCAAATCTAAACCTAACCCCTAATCTAAACCTAAAATCTAAACCTAACCCCAAATCTAAACCTAAAATCTAAACCTAACCCCAAGTCTAAACCTAACCCCAAATCTAAAACTAAATTCTAAACCTAAAATCTAAACCTAACCCCAAATCTAAACCTAAAATCTAAACCTAACCCCAAATCTAAACCTTACCCCAAATATAAACCTAAAATCTAAACCTAACCCCAAATCTAAACCTAAAATCTAAACCTAACCCCAAATCTAAACCTAAAATCTAAACCTAACCCCAAATCTAAACCTAACCCCAAATCTAAACCTAAAATCTAAACCTAACCCCAAATCTAAACCTTAAATCTAAACCTAAAATCTAAACCTAACCCCAAATTTAAACCTAAAATCTAAACCTAACCCCAAATCTAAACCTAAAATCTAAACCTAACCCCAAATCTAAACCTAACCCCAAATCTAAACCTAAAATCGAAACCTAACCCCAAATCTAAACCTAACCCCAAATCTAAACCTAAAATCTAAACCTAACCCCAAATCTAAACCTAAAATCTAAACCTAACCCCAAATCTAAACCTAAAATCTAAACCTAACCCCAAGTCTAAACCTAACCCCAAATCTAAACCTAAAATCTAAACCTAACCCCAAATCCAAACCTAAAATCTAAACATGACCCCAAATCTAAACCTAACCCCAAATCTAAACCTAAAATCTAAACCTAACCCCAAATCTAAACCTAAAATCTAAACCTAACCCCAAATCTAAACCTAACCCCTAATCTAAACCTAAAATCTAAACCTAACCCCAAATCTAAACCTTACCCCAAATATAAACCTAAAATCTAAACCTAACCCCAAATCTAAACCTAAAATCTAAACCTAACCCCAAATCTAAACCTAAAATCTAAACCTAACCCCAAATCTAAACCTTAAATCTAAACCTAACCCCAAATCTAAACCTAAAATCTAAACCTAACCCCAAATCTAAACCTAACCCCAAATCTAAACCTAAAATCTAAACCTAACCCCAAATCTAAACCTAAAATCTAAACCTAACCCCAAATCTAAACCTAACCCCTAATCTAAACCTAAAATCTAAACCTAACCCCAAATCTAAACCTAAAATCTAAACCTAACCCCAAATCTAAACCTAACCCCAAATCTAAACCTAAAATCTAAACCTAACCCCAAATCTAAACCTAACCCCAAATCTAAACCTAAAATCTAAACCTAACCCCAAATCTAAACCTAAAATCTAAACCTAACCCCAAATCTAAACCTAACCCCAAATCTAAACCTAAAATCTAAACCTAACCCCAAATCTAAACCTAAAATCTAAACCTAACACCAAATCTAAACCTAACCCCAAATCTAAACCTAAAATCTAAACCTAACCCCAAATCTAAACCTAACCCCAAATCTAAACCTAAAATCTAAACCTAACCCCAAATCTAAACCTAAAATCTAAACCTAACCCCAAGTCTAAACCTAACCCCAAATCTAAACCTAAAATATAAACCTAACCCCAAATCTAAACCTAACCCCAAATCTAAACCTAAAATCTAAACCTAACCCCAAATCTAACCCTAAAATCTAAACCTAACCCCAAATCTAAACCCCAAATCTAAACCTAACCCCAAATCTAAACCTAACCCCAAATCTAAACCTAAAATCTAAACCTAACCCCAAATCTAAACCTAACTCCAAATCTAAACCTAAAATCTAAACCTAACCCCAAATCTAAACCTAACCCCAAATCTAAACCTAAAATCTAAACCTAACCCCAAATCTAAACCTAAAATCTAAACCTAACCCCAAATCTAAACCTAAAATCTAAACCTAACCCCAAATCTAAACCTAACCCCAAATCTAAACCTAAAATCTAAACCTAACCCCAAATCTAAACCTAAAATCTAAACCTAACCCCAAATCTAAACCTAAAATCTAAACCTAACCCCAAATCTAAACCTAACCCCAAATCTAAACCTAAAATCTAAACCTAACCCCAAATCTAAACCTTACCCCAAATATAAACCTAAAATCTAAACCTAACCCCAAATCTAAACCTAAAATCTAAACCTAACCCCAAATCTAAACCTAAAATCTAAACCTAACCCCAAATCTAAACCTAACCCCAAATCTAAACCTAAAATCTAAACCTAACCCCAAATCTAAACCTTAAATCTAAACCTAAAATCTAAACCTAACCCCAAATTTAAACCTAAAATCTAAACCTAACCCCAAATCTAAACCTAAAATCTAAACCTAACCCCAAACCTAAACCTAACCCCAAATCTAAACCTAAAATCTAAACCTAACCCCAAATCTAAACCTAATCCCAAATCTAAACCTAAAATCTAAACCTAACCCCAAATCTAAACCTAACCCCAAATCTAAACCTAACCCCAAATCTAAACCTAAAATCTAAACCTAACCCCAAGTCTAAACCTAACCCCAAATCTAAACCTAAAATATAAACCTAACCCCAAATCCAAACCTAAAATCTAAACATAATCCCAAATCTAAACCTAACCCCAAATCTAAACCTAAAATCTAAACCTAACCCCAAATCTAAACCTAAAATCTAAACCTAACCCCAAATCTAAACCTAACCCCTAATCTAAACCTAAAATCTAAACCTAACCCCAAATCTAAACCTTACCCCAAATATAAACCTAAAATCTAAACCTAACCCCAAATCTAAACCTAAAATCTAAACCTAACCCCAAATCTAAACCTAAAATCTAAACCTAACCCCAAATCTAAACCTAAAATCTAAACCTAACCCCAAATCTAAACCTAACCCCAAATCTAAACCTTAAATCTAAACCTAACCCCAAATCTAAACCTAAAATCTAAACCTAACCCCAAATCTAAACCTAACCCCAAATCTAAACCTAAAATCTAAACCTAACCCCAAATCTAAACCTAAAATCTAAACCTAACCCCAAGTCTAAACCTAACCCCATATCTAAACCTAAAATCTAAACCTAACCCCAAGTCTAAACCTAAAATCTAAACCTAACCCCAAATCTAAACCTAACCCCAAATCTAAACCTAAAATCTAAACCTAACCCCAAATCTAAACCTAAAATCTAAACCTAACCCCAAATCTAAACCTAACCCCAAATCTAAACCTAAAATCTAAACCTAACCCCAAATCTAAACCTAACCCCAAATCTAAACCTAAAATCTAAACCTAACCCCAAATCTAAACCTAAAATCTAAACCTAACCCCAAATCTAAACCTAACCCCAAATCTAAACCTAAAATCTAAACCTAACCCCAAATCTAAACCTAAAATCTAAACCTAACCCCAAATCTAAACCCCAAATCTAAACCTAACCCCAAATCTAAAACCCAAATCTTAACCTAAAATCTAAACCTAACCCCAAATCTAAACCTAAAATCTAAACCTAACCCCAAATCTAAACCTAACCCCAAATCTAAACCTAAAATCTAAACCAAAAATCTAAACCTAACCCCAAATTTAAATCTAAAATCTAAACCTAACCCCAAATCTAAACCTAAAATCTAAACCTAACCCCAAATCTAAACCTAAAATCTAAACCTACACCCAAGTCTAAACCTAACCCCAAATCTAAACCTAAAATCTAAACCTAACCCCAAATCCAAACCTAAAATCTAAACCTAACCCCAAATCTAAACCTAACCCCAAATCTAAACCTAAAATCTAAACCTAACCCCAAATCTAAACCTAAAATCTAAACCTAACCCCAAATCTAAACCTAACCCCTAATCTAAACCTAAAATCTAAACCTAACCCCAAATCTAAACCTAAAATCTAAACCTAACCCCAAATCTAAACCTAACCCCAAATCTAAACCTAAAATCTAAACCTAACCCCAAATCTAAACCTAACCCCAAATCTAAACCTAAAATCTAAACCTAACCCCAAATCTAAACCTAACCCCTAATCTAAACCTAAAATCTAAACCTAACCCCAAATCTAAACCTAAAATCTAAACCTAACCCCAAATCTAAACCTAACCCCAAATCTAAACCTAAAATCTAAACCTAACCCCAAATCTAAACCTAACCCCAAATCTAAACCTAAAATCTAAACCTAACCCCAAATCTAAACCTTAAATCTAAACCTAAAATCTAAACCTAACCCCAAATTTAAACCTAAAATCTAAACCTAACCCCAAATCTAAACCTAAAATCTAAACCTAACCCCAAATTTAAACCTAAAATCTAAACCTAACCCCAAATCTAAACCTAAAATCTAAACCTAACCCCAAATCTAAACCTAACCCCAAATCTAAACCTAAAATCTAAACCTAACCCCAAATCTAAACCTAACCCCAAATCTAAACCTAAAATCTAAACCTAACCCCAAATCTAAACCTAAAATCTAAACCTAACCCCAAATCTAAACCTAACCCCAAATCTAAACCTAAAATCTAAACCTAACCCCAAATCTAAACCCCAAATCTAAACCTAACCCCAAATCTAAAACCCAAATCTTAACCTAAAATCTAAACCTAACCCCAAATCTAAACCTAAAATCTAAACCTAACCCCAAATCTAAACCTAACCCCAAATCTAAACCTAAAATCTAAACCAAAAATCTAAACCTAACCCCAAATTTAAATCTAAAATCTAAACCTAACCCCAAATCTAAACCTAAAATCTAAACCTAACCCCAAATCTAAACCTAAAATCTAAACCTACACCCAAGTCTAAACCTAACCCCAAATCTAAACCTAAAATCTAAACCTAACCCCAAATCCAAACCTAAAATCTAAACCTAACCCCAAATCTAAACCTAACCCCTAATCTAAACCTAAAATCTAAACCTAACCCCAAATCTAAACCTAAAATCTAAACCTAACCCCAAGTCTAAACCTAACCCCAAATCTAAACCTAAAATCTAAACCTAACCCCAAATCTAAACCTAAAATCTAAACCTAACCCCAAATCTAAACCTAACCCCTAATCTAAACCTAAAATCTAAACCTAACCCCAAATCTAAACCTAAAATCTAAACCTAACCCCAAATCTAAACCTAACCCCAAATCTAAACCTAAAATCTAAACCTAACCCCAAATCTAAACCTAACCCCATATCTAAACCTAAAATCTAAACCTAACCCCAAATCTAAACCTAAAATCTAAACCTAACCCCAAATCCAAACCTAAAATCTAAACCTAACCCCAAATCTAAACCTAACCCCAAATCTAAACCTAAAATCTAAACCTAACCCCAAATCTAAACCTAAAATCTAAACCTAACCCCAAATCTAAACCTAACCCCTAATCTAAACCTAAAATCTAAACCTAACCCCAAATCTAAACCTAAAATCTAAACCTAACCCCAAATCTAAACCTAAAATCTAAACCTAACACCAAATCTAAACCTAACCCCAAATCTAAACCTAAAATCTAAACCTAACCCCAAATCTAAACCTAAAATCTAAACCTAACCCCAAATCTAAACCTAAAATCTAAACCTAACCCCAAATCTAAACCTAACCCCTAATCTAAACCTAAAATCTAAACCTAAGCCCAAATCTAAACCTAAAATCTAAACCTAACCCCAAATCTAAACCTAACCCCTAATGTAAACCTAAAATCTAAACCTAACCCCAAATCTAAACCTAAAATCTAAACCTAACCTAAAATCTAAACCTAACCCCAAATCTAAACCTAAAATCTAAACCTAACCCCAAATCTAAACCTTAAATCTAAACCTAAAATCTAAACCTAACCCCAAATTTAAACCTAAAATCTAAACCTAACCCCAAATCTAAACCTAACCCCATATCTAAACCTAAAATCTAAACCTAACCCCAAATCTAAACCTAAAATCTAAACCTAACCCCAAATTTAAACCTAACACCAAATCTAAACCTAAAATCTAAACCTAACCCCAAATCTAAACCTTACCCCAAATCTAAACCTAAAATCTAAACCTAACCCCAAATCTAAACCTAAAATCTAAACCTAACCCCAAATCTAAACCTAACCCCAAATCTAAACCTAAAATCTAAACCAAAAATCTAAACCTAACCCCAAATTTAAATCTAAAATCTAAACCTAACCCCAAATCCAAACCTAAAATCTAAACCTAACCCCAAATCTAAACCTAAAATCTAAACCTACACCCAAGTCTAAACCTAACCCCAAATCTAAACCTAAAATCTAAACCTAACCCCAAATCCAAACCTAAAATCTAAACCTAACCCCAAATCTAAACCTAACCCCAAATCTAAACCTAAAATCTAAACCTAACCCCAAATCTAAACCTAAAATCTAAACCTAACCCCAAATCTAAACCTAACCCCTAATCTAAACCTAAAATCTAAACCTAACCCCAAATCTAAACCTAAAATCTAAACCTAACCCCAAATCTAAACCTAACCCCAAATCTAAACCTAAAATCTAAACCTAACCCCAAATCTAAACCTAACCCCATATCTAAACCTAAAATCTAAACCTAACCCCAAATCTAAACCTAAAATCTAAACCTAACCCCAAATTTAAACCTAACACCAAATCTAAACCTAAAATCTAAACCTAACCCCAAATCTAAACCTTACCCCAAATGTAAACCTAAAATCTAAACCTAACCCCAAATCTAAACCTAAAATCTAAACCTAACCCCAAATCTAAACCTAAAATCTAAACCTAACCCCAAATCTAAACCTAAAATCTAAACCTAACCCCAAATCTAAACCTAAAATCTAAACCTAACACCAAATCTAAACCTAACCCCAAATCTAAACCTAAAATCTAAACCTAACCCCAAATCTAAACCTAAAATCTAAACCTAACCCCAAATCTAAACCTAAAATCTAAACCTAACCCCAAATCTAAACCTAACCCCTAATCTAAACCTAAAATCTAAACCTAAGCCCAAATCTAAACCTAAAATCTAAACCTAACCCCAAATCTAAACCTAACCCCTAATGTAAACCTAAAATCTAAACCTAACCCCAAATCTAAACCTAAAATCTAAACCTAACCTAAAATCTAAACCTAACCCCAAATCTAAACCTAAAATCTAAACCTAACCCCAAATCTAAACCTTAAATCTAAACCTAAAATCTAAACCTAACCCCAAATTTAAACCTAAAATCTAAACCTAACCCCAAATCTAAACCTAAAATCTAAACCTAATCCCAAATCTAAACCTAAAATCTAAACCTAACCCCAAATTTAAACCTAAAATCTAAACCTAACCCCAAATCTAAACCTAACCCCTAATCTAAACCTAAAATCTAAACCTAACCCCAAATCTAAACCTAAAATCTAAACCTAACCCCAAATCTAAACCTAACCCCTAATCTAAACCTAAAATCTAAACCTAACCCCAAATCTAAACCTAAAATCTAAACCTAACCCCAAGTCTAAACCTAACCCCAAATCTAAAACTAAATTCTAAACCTAAAATCTAAACCTAACCCCAAATCTAAACCTTACCCCAAATATAAACCTAAAATCTAAACCTAACCCCAAATCTAAACCTAAAATCTAAACCTAACCCCAAATCTAAACCTAAAATCTAAACCTAACCCCAAATCTAAACCTAACCCCAAATCTAAACCTAAAATCTAAACCTAACCCCAAATCTAAACCTTAAATCTAAACCTAAAATCTAAACCTAACCCCAAATTTAAACCTAAAATCTAAACCTAACCCCAAATCTAAACCTAAAATCTAAACATAACCCCAAATCTAAACCTAACCCCAAATCTAAACCTAAAATCTAAACCTAACCCCAAATCTAAACCTAACCCCAAATCTAAACCTAAAATCTAAACCTAACCCCAAATCTAAACCTAAAATCTAAACCTAACCCCAAGTCTAAACCTAACCCCAAATCTAAACCTAAAATCTAAACCTAACCCCAAATCCAAACCTAAAATCTAAACATAACCCTAAATCTAAACCTAACCCCAAATCTAAACCTAAAATCTAAACCTAACCCCAAATCTAAACCTAAAATCTAAACCTAACCCCAAATCTAAACCTAACCCCTAATCTAAACCTAAAATCTAAACCTAACCCCAAATCTAAACCTTACCCCAAATATAAACCTAAAATCTAAACCTAACCCCAAATCTAAACCCCAAATCTAAACCTAACCCCTAATCTAAACCTAAAATCTAAACCTAACCCCAAATCTAAACCTAAAATCTAAACCTAACCCCAAATCTAAACCTAACCCCAAATCTAAACCTAAAATCTAAACCTAACCCCAAATCTAAACCTAACCCCATATCTAAACCTAAAATCTAAACCTAACCCCAAATCTAAACCTAAAATCTAAACCTAACCCCAAATCCAAACCTAAAATCTAAACCTAACCCCAAATCTAAACCTAACCCCAAATCTAAACCTAAAATCTAAACCTAACCCCAAATCTAAACCTAAAATCTAAACCTAACCCCAAATCTAAACCTAACCCCTAATCTAAACCTAAAATCTAAACCTAACCCCAAATCTAAACCTAAAATCTAAACCTAACCCCAAATCTAAACCTAAAATCTAAACCTAACACCAAATCTAAACCTAACCCCAAATCTAAACCTAAAATCTAAACCTAACCCCAAATCTAAACCTAAAATCTAAACCTAACCCCAAATCTAAACCTAAAATCTAAACCTAACCCCAAATCTAAACCTAACCCCTAATCTAAACCTAAAATCTAAACCTAAGCCCAAATCTAAACCTAAAATCTAAACCTAACCCCAAATCTAAACCTAACCCCTAATGTAAACCTAAAATCTAAACCTAACCCCAAATCTAAACCTAAAATCTAAACCTAACCTAAAATCTAAACCTAACCCCAAATCTAAACCTAAAATCTAAACCTAACCCCAAATCTAAACCTTAAATCTAAACCTAAAATCTAAACCTAACCCCAAATTTAAACCTAAAATCTAAACCTAACCCCAAATCTAAACCTAACCCCATATCTAAACCTAAAATCTAAACCTAACCCCAAATCTAAACCTAAAATCTAAACCTAACCCCAAATTTAAACCTAACACCAAATCTAAACCTAAAATCTAAACCTAACCCCAAATCTAAACCTTACCCCAAATCTAAACCTAAAATCTAAACCTAACCCCAAATCTAAACCTAAAATCTAAACCTAACCCCAAATCTAAACCTAACCCCAAATCTAAACCTAAAATCTAAACCAAAAATCTAAACCTAACCCCAAATTTAAATCTAAAATCTAAACCTAACCCCAAATCCAAACCTAAAATCTAAACCTAACCCCAAATCTAAACCTAAAATCTAAACCTACACCCAAGTCTAAACCTAACCCCAAATCTAAACCTAAAATCTAAACCTAACCCCAAATCCAAACCTAAAATCTAAACCTAACCCCAAATCTAAACCTAACCCCAAATCTAAACCTAAAATCTAAACCTAACCCCAAATCTAAACCTAAAATCTAAACCTAACCCCAAATCTAAACCTAACCCCTAATCTAAACCTAAAATCTAAACCTAACCCCAAATCTAAACCTAAAATCTAAACCTAACCCCAAATCTAAACCTAACCCCAAATCTAAACCTAAAATCTAAACCTAACCCCAAATCTAAACCTAACCCCATATCTAAACCTAAAATCTAAACCTAACCCCAAATCTAAACCTAAAATCTAAACCTAACCCCAAATTTAAACCTAACACCAAATCTAAACCTAAAATCTAAACCTAACCCCAAATCTAAACCTTACCCCAAATGTAAACCTAAAATCTAAACCTAACCCCAAATCTAAACCTAAAATCTAAACCTAACCCCAAATCTAAACCTAAAATCTAAACCTAACCCCAAATCTAAACCTAAAATCTAAACCTAACCCCAAATCTAAACCTAAAATCTAAACCTAACACCAAATCTAAACCTAACCCCAAATCTAAACCTAAAATCTAAACCTAACCCCAAATCTAAACCTAAAATCTAAACCTAACCCCAAATCTAAACCTAAAATCTAAACCTAACCCCAAATCTAAACCTAACCCCTAATCTAAACCTAAAATCTAAACCTAAGCCCAAATCTAAACCTAAAATCTAAACCTAACCCCAAATCTAAACCTAACCCCTAATGTAAACCTAAAATCTAAACCTAACCCCAAATCTAAACCTAAAATCTAAACCTAACCTAAAATCTAAACCTAACCCCAAATCTAAACCTAAAATCTAAACCTAACCCCAAATCTAAACCTTAAATCTAAACCTAAAATCTAAACCTAACCCCAAATTTAAACCTAAAATCTAAACCTAACCCCAAATCTAAACCTAAAATCTAAACCTAACCCCAAATCTAAACCTAAAATCTAAACCTAACCCCAAATTTAAACCTAAAATCTAAACCTAACCCCAAATCTAAACCTAACCCCTAATCTAAACCTAAAATCTAAACCTAACCCCAAATCTAAACCTAAAATCTAAACCTAACCCCAAATCTAAACCTAACCCCAAATCTAAACCTAAAATCTAAACCTAACCCCAAATCTAAACCTAAAATCTAAACCTAACCCCAAGTCTAAACCTAACCCCAAATCTAAAACTAAATTCTAAACCTAAAATCTAAACCTAACCCCAAATCTAAACCTTACCCCAAATATAAACCTAAAATCTAAACCTAACCCCAAATCTAAACCTAAAATCTAAACCTAACCCCAAATCTAAACCTAAAATCTAAACCTAACCCCAAATCTAAACCTAACCCCAAATCTAAACCTAAAATCTAAACCTAACCCCAAATCTAAACCTTAAATCTAAACCTAAAATCTAAACCTAACCCCAAATTTAAACCTAAAATCTAAACCTAACCCCAAATCTAAACCTAAAATCTAAACATAACCCCAAATCTAAACCTAACCCCAAATCTAAACCTAAAATCTAAACCTAACCCCAAATCTAAACCTAACCCCAAATCTAAACCTAAAATCTAAACCTAACCCCAAATCTAAACCTAAAATCTAAACCTAACCCCAAGTCTAAACCTAACCCCAAATCTAAACCTAAAATCTAAACCTAACCCCAAATCCAAACCTAAAATCTAAACATAACCCTAAATCTAAACCTAACCCCAAATCTAAACCTAAAATCTAAACCTAACCCCAAATCTAAACCTAAAATCTAAACCTAACCCCAAATCTAAACCTAACCCCTAATCTAAACCTAAAATCTAAACCTAACCCCAAATCTAAACCTTACCCCAAATATAAACCTAAAATCTAAACCTAACCCCAAATCTAAACCTAAAATCTAAACCTAACCCCAAATCTAAACCTAAAATCTAAACCTAACCCCAAATCTAAACCTAACCCCAAATCTAAACCTTAAATCTAAACCTAACCCCAAATCTAAACCTAAAATCTAAACCTAACCCCAAATCTAAACCTAACCCCAAATCTAAACCTGAAATCTAAACCTAACCCCAAATCTAAACCTAAAATCTAAACCTAACCCCAAATCTAAACCTAACCCCAAATCTAAACCTAAAATCTAAACCTAACCCCAAATCTAAACCTAACCCCAAATCTAAACCTAAAATCTAAACCTAACCCCAAATCTAAACCTAACCCCAAATCTAAACCTAAAATCTAAACCTAACCCCAAATCTAAACCTAAAATCTAAACCTAACCCCAAATCTAAACCTAAAATCTAAACCTAACCCCAAATCTAAACCTAACCCCAAATCTAAACCTAAAATCTAAACCTAACCCCAAATCTAAACCTAAAATCTAAACCTAACACCAAATCTAAACCTAACCCCAAATCTAAACCTAAAATCTAAACCTTACCCCAAATATAAACCTAAAATCTAAACCTAACCCCAAATCTAAACCTAAAATCTAAACCTAACCCCAAATCTAAACCTAACCCCAAATCTAAACCTAAAATCTAAACCTAACCCCAAATCTAAACCTAACCCCAAATCTAAACCTAAAATCTAAACCTAACCCCAAATCTAAACCTTAAATCTAAACCTAAAATCTAAACCTAACCCCAAATTTAAACCTAAAATCTAAACCTAACCCCAAATCTAAACCTAAAATCTAAACCTAACCCCAAATCTAAACCTAACCCCAAATCTAAACCTAAAATCTAAACCTAACCCCAAATCTAAACCTAACCCCAAATCTAAACCTAAAATCTAAACCTAACCCCAAATCTAAACCTAAAATCTAAACCTAACCCCAAGTCTAAACCTAACCCCAAATCTAAACCTAAAATCTAAACCTAACCCCAAATCCAAAACTAAAATCTAAACATAACCCCAAATCTAAACCTAACCCCAAATCTAAACCTAAAATCTAAACCTATCCCCAAATCTAAAACTAAAGTCTAAACCTAACCCCAAATCTAAACCTAACCCCAAATCTAAACCTAAAATCTAAACCTAACCCCAAATCTAAACCTAAAATCTAAACCTAACCCCAAATCTAAACCTAACCCCAAATCTAAACCTAAAATCTAAACCTAACCCCAAATCTAAACCTAAAATCTAAACCTAACCCCAAATCTAAACCTAACCCCAAATCTAAACCTAAAATCTAAACCTAACCCCAAATCTAAACCTTAAATCTAAACCTAAAATCTAAACCTAACCCCAAATCCAAACCTAAAATCTAAACATAACCCCAAATCTAAACCTAACCCCAAATCTAAACCTAAAATCTAAACCTAACCCCAAATCTAAACCTAAAATCTAAACCTAACCCCAAGTCTAAACCTAACCCCAAATCTAAACCTAAAATCTAAACCTAACCCCAAATCTAAACCTAAAATCTAAACCTAACCCCAAATCTAAACCTAACCCCAAATCTAAACCTAAAATCTAAACCTAACCCCAAATCTAAACCTAACCCCAAATCTAAACCTAAAATCTAAACCTAACCCCAAATCTAAACCTTACCCCAAATATAAACCTAAAATCTAAACCTAACCCCAAATCTAAACCTAAAATCTAAACCTAAACCCAAATCTAAACCTAAAATCTAAACCTAACCCCAAATCTAAACCTTAAATCTAAACCTAACCCCAAATCTAAACCTAAAATCTAAACCTAACCCCAAATCTAAACCCAACCCCAAATCTAAACCTAAAATCTAAACCTAA